>NW_027466865.1:1442500-1512500 GCF_046128005.1 Genypterus blacodes | reverse complement strand
GTGAATGTCTTGTTTTGAAATAAATATTTAATTGGTAGAATCAATTTGATGATCAGGACAGGGATGCAAGCAAGCAGGCGAGGAAACAGGCAGCAAGGCAGCAGCATGTTAGGGGAAATGCCAGGCACACAGGCACACGGGCAGGGAGGGATGCAGGAGGCAGAGAGCGACTCTGCTGTGACTGTCTGGCCCTGGGGCCTGTCAAACCCACAGGAGTGGAAGAGTTATGCTAATACAATGCAAAGGGTGTTGTACACTTTGTCCCACTCTCATACTATTAGATCAAAATTCCTTACATGGGCTAATGAGCGGTCAGCAGATAAGCATCTACATTAGATCTACATTAGACGCGCACATGTAACCTTGGAGGATACAAAGTTGAAATTCACTGAACAATCGAAAAACCCAAAGCAGTTGATATAAATAGCTTTTCTTTACTGCCTCCCCCTGAGCAAACATGACAGAAAGCAGCCACAGAAGCAGTAGCTGACACACAGCGCGAGCCAGACTCACTCGACCGAAGACAACAACACGCCGATCAATAAATCAGCTTTGGGACAGATGATCTACTGCTGTGGGCCAGATAAGTGCCAGGAAACCTCCCTCTGTTCACAACTGCTTGATTTATTCCACTGATGTGCATCCATAGCTGCTGACACCACACAGAGAGAGAGACAGAGACAGGCAGACAGACAGACAGACAGACAGACAGACAGACAGACAGACAGACAGACAGACAGACAGACATTACCATCATTCAGAAATTTTCAAACCAGAAAAATATAATATAGATATATATTAGAAAACCTATCTTCACTCTTCTGATCCCGACACTGATTTCCTCCCATTCTACTGCAGAAACACCACATTCAGTCAAATTATAGCACAACAAAATGAAGCCAGGACATCTAACACAGGAACACAGAGGAGAAGCGTATGTGCCATACCTCTAGAAATACAGCAAATCGGGGCGAATGAGCCGTTCAGCTGACTGAGTTTAAACGCAGGACCTGCATGACGAAGTGCAGCGTGATTCAGCACAGCGTGTTTAGACTGGTCACTGCTCAGGAACCTGGTTGACCTCAGAGCAGCAGCTCGGCCAGCTGTGCCAGGAGAGATATAAGAGACAGAGGAGCACTTTGGTGGACAAAAATTTAATCAATTTGCACACAAACGTCATTAATTTGAAGCCACTACGCATGAAAACAGAATACAGGTACAGAGACACAAAGCACTGTGCCTCATATTTCTGTTATATTGTGAGGTCACACACACTGTGATGTCAGGTAAACATGATTATGGAATCAATGCTTCTCTCTGTCCTGATCATATTGATGGAAGCGGGATATTGATTCATTGTTGAGGCAATCTTATCATACTATAAAATATCCAAAATACAATCAGAATATGAGTTCTTTAGCAGTGCTGACCCAAAGTCGGTACTTTCCTTTCTTCATCAATGTTCCTGACTCAAACGTTCCGGTGATGTTTGCTGCAGGTCTCAGGACACACGTGGTCACAATCAACAGCCTCGGAACTAATGAAATCAAAACAGAACAGAGCTAAGAGAGAAACAGAAATGCTCAAATGCTGATTTGATATGGTGTCATGGCTTCCAGGCATAGTTACAACCTCACAGGACCTATTCCATCTTCCTCCTGCTCTGGGCACTCTGCCTCACCACTCCTCCAACCTCACAAGTCTTCATGACACCCTCCATTGAAGTAGACATGTCTTAATGCACTTTCATAGCGTGAAGGAAAATCAGATGTGGCGTGTAGGCAGCAAGAAAATGAGCTAGAATGGATTTGCTGGTTCCCACATATAATTAATGTTGATAATTGGGTTTGTGGGAGAATAAAGAGGTGAGCAAAGATGACATCAGACTGCATTTAAACAGCACAGGGCTGTTGAAAATGAATTGAATATAGATACAAAACATTAGGAATAAATACTGACTGAGCTTTCTGAACGTATTTGTGGAATATTATCATTAATATTATGGATGGATGGATGGATGGGTATTTATGTAACAAATGACCCTTTTGATAAGAAACTAATTTTAGTGCATATTCTTCCACATTTTTGGTTTTTACAAACGCGAATCTCGACAATTTGTGTGGTTTTCTTCATCATTTCAACTGCTTTGCTGTGTAGTTGAGTAAAAAGCTGTGCTTTCTGGTGCACATGGTTTCAACACTAAATGGTCTAAATCATGATAAGATCATGGATGTTCTCGTGGTGACAAACCCTGACATGTCCGGCCGTTGACACGCCTCACTTGTGTTAGTCGTATTCAAAACGATGTGCAGTCTCCCACATTGAGACTGATAATGACCTCATTATTCCAGCCTCTCGCACTGAAACATGGCTACAATCTGCATGGATGGCTGGAAGATAGACAGGCGATGTTGGAAGGATATCATCCATTCCCTGCGATCCTTCCGCCTGCTCTCATCTCTCCGTTCAGCTGATTGGTTTCACTTAGTCACACTTTATATTTATATACTTAAAGCCATTTGTACAATTTGAAATGATGTGACTTCAGGTAGCTGTTATGCATCACAAGCTCCCATATTTACCATCATACAGTTGATTGTCAGTCAATAAAAAGCTCTGTGGCTGCTGGTGGCATGTACCACTTGGGATGTGCAGAGGAACACACTGACATATAAAAGAAAGGTCAGTGTGTTCTCCCAATTTCTGGGTGTGATGTGTTATCTCCCCTTCCCTCACTCTCTCTCTCACACATACACAGGGGGAGAGAGAGAGAGAGAGAGAGAGAGAGAGAGAGAGAGAGAGGGAGAGAGAGAGAGAGGGGAAAGGGAAAACAAGCTGTGTGGTTTTTCCTTCTTGTTTTCCTTGTGGAAGAGGAGAAGTGTAATGTGCTTTAGTGGGAGAAAAAAAACACCCATGTAATGTACATTTTAAAACAAATAAATGTTTGTGCTCCAACATTTACTTGTATCAAACTCTGGAAATGTGCTTTAATATCCTGAATAATTTATGGCACGAGAGCTACAAATGTGTTTTTGTCATTTCATGCAATGTTTTGCAAAAAACAAGCATCTCCTCCACCTTCTCAATGACAGTGAGATGTGTATTAATGGACATTCCATTAAATAGACATATAATTAATTGATTAATTGAGACATTTAATAGACATTCATTTATAGCTTGTCAAGTGGTTACAGCTTCATATCTGCTGCCTTATTTATCAGGCACTGTCAGTGAGTCTAATTTATTCTCAATCTTAACAGACATTGGATTTCAACACTGCCAACATTGTTTAGTAACAATAACAACTGCTACTGATGATGACATACCGTGTTTTCCACATACTGAAGTCTGTCAGAGCGTGAAATTACTTATCTTAATCATTTTAAGGAACAGAAATTCTCAGTGGGTCAACAATTTCTGTGCAACAGCTCCTCCTGTAGGTGAATGGAGCTCATTACAGGCAAGACTAACCACCGTAATCTCGGTGACCTATAAATATCAAGTAGCCATGTGCCTTTGTTTATATTACCGTAATTGTTTTCAATCGGTACTGGAACGAAAACAAAAACAGCATGTTGCTGTCCAGGACAGAATAATTTAGACAATTTATGAGTAAATTGTTCCATAATTCCAAACGTCAGTCCTGTATCTGCTGGTTCTCATTTTGGTCCTGGATAGAAAAATAATAATATGTATCCTGGTTAGGAAACATACGTTTTGTAAGACAACATTGACTCGAGCAGGAATTTGTGAGCTTAAAAGCATTCCACATTTCAACAACGAAGTGAAGATGAGCCAAATTTAAAATACTGACAAGCAATTTACTTTGACCAGATATTACCACTAGATGGGGACAACGGGATTATTGAAATCACATCAGGTTTTCACAATGTGATCAAATGCACTTTGTAAACGGAGCACCACTTTCTCACACACTGAACAGGTTTAGGTATACTGTACATGTTTGCTGTGATATAAACATCCGTCCCATTTACCAACACTGGAGACTTTTGAAAGCAGTGCAACCAACAGTGACGGATGAAAACAGCAGGAATCAAGATCCAATCAGAATTAAGAATACATCACATGGTATGCACATGCTTCTTCTGGTTTCTGATATTCTTTCCCTTTCAGCTTCAGAGCAGATTGTTTCATCTGGTTCTGTTGCCGTGTTCCTTTACAATAAAATAAGTAACAAATAGATAGTTGTACAATAGCCATTTATTCAATATAAATACATATAAAATACAATATATACAATGTTTCATCTCACAATTTCTTGCTGTGTTAAGCAACCAGTACAATGAAGAAGGTCTCTGACACCGAGCAGAATAAAGTTAATCCACATCTGTATGCGTTATAGATTCTGAATAAGTAGATCCAGAACCACACCAGGGTTAATCCTGGGTCCTCAGTCACCAAAGGAGCAGAGTGTTACATTCACTTTAACGCCAAGATCATCGTAACCATGTAGGAATAAAAAAACAAAACGTTTACTCCAGACATCAGCGCGTGAGTGTTGCCATCTGGAGTACAGAACTGTGACACGTGAAACAAAATACTCGCACAGCAGGGGAAGCTGTGCTACATGTGGCCGGTTTGGTTTTAAGCGTTGAACCTGGACCTGAACTCTGCTCTGGATCTTACAAGAAACACAGGACTGTCAGCCCTCCTCTCTGGCGTCTGTCAAACAATTGCGTCATATGGACAATTTGTACATCAGGACCCCAAAGTCCTTACACTTGTATGTCTGCACCGTCAGCAGCTGTGCCTGGAGCCACAGAGGAGGGCGTGATGAGGAGAAATGATACACTTAAATAGTAAAAAAAAAAAGTACACAATTGTGAAGCATCTTTCAAAAACACCGTTTGAAAAATTGAAGCAACAGCAGCTCACAGCTCGTCTCAAGTAAACACCAGTTTAGACCTAGTTAAACTCTTTAGAACGTTAAATATAATATCTTTTTTTAAGGAAGTGTAACTACAGTGAATGGCCCTGTCACACCAGTGAAGTCTGAACTATGTAGTAACACTAGTGTAAAATTTCACTACAAAAACAACACAACAACAACAGAGATATTTCAGTAACCTTAGCAGAACGAAGGCTTTCAGTGTAAAATTAAAAACAAAAAACCCTTCAGATTGGGTCAATATACATCTTAAATACAGCTTCGGTCATTCTATAAAGATAGTCTTTGCACTTGCCAGTAATTACAAATAGTCTGTAGCAGTTTGGGTTGAATCTTGTCGACTGCCACAGTGGTTTTGCTTACATAAATGAGGTCGACGCCCCCTCCCGAACACACACGAGGGCCCAGATTCAGAATTCACTCGTCCTTTTCGTGATTGGCGTTTCCGTTCATAACTCCGTTGCTGTGGTGCGCCCACGTCTGAGCCTGCAGCACCTTAGGCAGCCGCTTGCCTTTGGTGTAGGCGTGGTACCAGAAGTTGAGGAAAAGGAACAGGAAAATCAGCCCGTACATGCCGATGATGTAGACGAAGACGGGGAACTGGTAGGGGCAGTTGTTCATGAAGAAGTACTGGGAGATGTGGCTGGTTACCATGACGAACTGGATCTGGGAAGGAGGGACAAAGAAAGGAGGGGTTGAGTCATTTCACCCACAGGCTTTTATTTTACACTTACTCAGTCTAATGGGCGTACCAGCTGGATGGTAGTGAGGTACTTCTTCCACCACAGGAACTTCTGATAGTTGGGGCCCAGGGCCGTCAGGCCGTAGTACGAATACATGAAAATATGGACGACGCAGTTGAGCAGGGCGTGGAATGTTCCCATACCTCCTGCAACAGGGCGTGAGATGGAGGGAATATATCAGCAATCACGCAGAACCAAATAAGCATACATGATGGAAAACAATTGTTGCTTAGTCAAGCGGAATCCTGTACCTGCAGCAAAACGAACCCCAAACCACCAGGTGAACGGCATGATGGAGTGATGGTAGACGTGGAGAAATGTCACCTGGTTATTCCTCTTCCTCAGCACAAAGAAGATCTGAAAGTGCAAAGGACATGTTTAGAGACTGCACACACACACGCACGCACGCACGCACGCACGCGCGCACGCTTCCGTCTGCATCGGAACGTGCACTTACCGTGTCCAACATCTCAATGAACTTGGAGAAGTAGTAAAGCCAGCACACTGCCGCCATCTAGAGGAGACAGCAGGGAGCACGTTAGAGGCGATTCCAAAGACATGACATCATGCACAGATTCAATTAAGATCTCCCGTTAGAGCCCAGGCGGCAAAATGGAACCTTACCCTCATACCCTGGGGCGAGTCGGTGTAGTCGACCAGATCGCAGTGGAAGGAGTATCCTGTTCCCCATCCTGACATCACAAACTAGAGAACCAGGAACACGGATAAATACATTCCTTACTTTTCCTAACATTTTTAAGCATTTAATAACAGTCAACTCCTCGAGACGTTAACGCACGCCCAATTTGCAGACCTGAGTCAACATTACAGGTCGACACAGTATTTATCGGCTCGGAGAAGAAATACGTACTACCGAGATCAGGGTAAGAATTGAGGCATCAGAAATAAGTCACAAGGCCAATTTCGGGGTTGAGGCATCAGAAATAAGTCACAAGGCCAATTTCGGGGTTGATCAGATGCTGCCATGGTTACAATCAAAGGACTGTTCGTGAAAACAGTCACTCCGAATAAGGAACGAGTCAGACGCTGGCTACTGATAAACCGTGTTGATGTTGCCCTGAGATGACGATGATGTACTGGGATGAGGAAATCGCACCTGCTAATCTGGTTCAAAAGATCAGATCAGGCTACCTCATACATGGCAACAAGTCAAAGAATGAATTGTGGAGTATCGGGTGTACGTAAATGCGTTGGCGTGCCTCCACCTAACAGACTTCCCCATTGTCTGCGTGAAAAGCAAATTCAAGTTTTTCCTGGTTCTGTTCAGAACACGTTCAACAGGAAACGCGCTGGGGTGAGAAGTGTCGCAAGACTGTGACGCCTGAGTTCTTCGCAATGTGCACAACGGCGTGGGGAACACACACACACAGCTCACGTTCAATCAATGACTGCGGCCACCCAGATGTGCAATGCTGGAAAACAAGAAGGCGGGTGAAGAGCTGATGAAGGGCAAACATGGGAGGAGAGCGGCACCAACAGCCACCTCCTCCTCACTTTCTACATCTACAGAGAAATGTCTTCTGGACCCACCTCATAGGCCATGTAGACCGACACAGCCACCACACCGAAGTTGTAGACTATGAGAACTCCTTTGAGGTCTAAGGCTTTGCGATTCTCCATAATCCACGGCCCCAGCGACGTGACAAAGTAAATGTACATGATGATGATTAAACTTTGGGGGACAGGCGACGACATAAAAAACCAGTTCTCCACCCGCGCGTCTGCAACAGAAGTATGTTGAGAAGTTTGTGAGTGTCCATGCACACAGAAGTCCTGCTGAGAGGCGCTGTAGGCTCGGGGACTCACCTGCGTTTTGGATGAACCCATCGTAAAGGAGCGCCACGGACGACTTTATGCTGCCAAACTCCATCTCGCCAAGATCCTGCAAGTCACATAGAACCAAGTCAGTGATTTTTGCCCAATAGCAGAAAGTGAGGTGGCCAAAAATGAAAAATAAACAACATAAAGTCAAGCATCAATTTGTCAAGAGCTCCCAACAAATGCGCGCGCGCGCGCACACACACACACACACACACACACACACACACACACACACACACACACACACACACACACACACACACACACACACACACACACACACACACACACACACACACACACACACACACACACACACACACACACACACACACACACACACACACACACACACACACACACACACACACACACACACACACACACACACACACACACACACACACACACACACACACACACACACACACACACACACACACACACACACACACACACACACACACACACACACACACACACACACACACACACACACACACACACACACACACACACACACACACACACACACACACACACACACACACACACACACACACCACTGCAATGACAAAGCCAAGAGTGTATAGGAAGGACAATGGGCCGCTGTCAGTGTGGGTCACTGTGGAGTTGCGGCAAAGGACCGAGGTGACCAGTTGCAACACAATGTGGGTTTTGATGCGCAGTGCTCCATTTGAATGCTTTAGAGATAAAACGCAACACTTTACTTGTACTCTTACTGCCAAATGGAACCACCAAAGACAGAAAAACTCCTTGAACATAGTTTTTCCATCAATAAAGTGAGTTAAATGGTTTAAGTGCTGAATATGTGAAGGGAGAAAAAAAGATAAATATCTCAGAAACTCAACGTGACTAGATATGACCGCTAGGTGGCACTGCTGCTCTGGAGATGCTGAGAGAAACAATCCGCGCCGATAAGAGCTGCTCACATACTTCCACCCATGACAATCTTATCAGGCCATCAGGTGTAGGCTGGTGGTGCATTCTCAAACTGGGCCGACAAGAACAAACCATCCCAGTGTAGTTTACCAACCAAACTCCTCTCCATTCGAGTCCCCCGGGTGGCAAAGCTGGGATTTTCCTCGGGTGTGCTGCTGTCAGTATCCATTGTTTGCACTGAGTGGTCAGGCAGGTTTATACAACGTCTCTGTAGTAAAAGGAAGTGTGCCAATGGGATGCCAAATTCTCACTTGCCACATTCAGGTATGCTGAGCTCAAACAAACGCATCCGTGTTGGTGATTACCAACGGGAATTCCACTTTCACAGGCCGTTGGTAATTGTTTGTTTGTGCGAGTGTGTGTAATTGAAGTTCAAGACACACCACATGGCTGCCACCATCACCTCCAGTGAGAAACATTCTGACCATGAGCCACCTAAAACAGGTTTGTCTAGCTAGGAGTGTCTACCTGTGAGCAATAAAGCATTTCGACAGAGCCCAGGTGGGTGGGACAGTGGGTGAAGTGTGACTGACGTGTTACCAAAGGACATGACACACCTTCACAGGACATCCTAATTGACGCAACTTAAATTGTTCAAGCCGTAGTTAAGTGTATTCCAAAGCATTCCAAAAGGCACCGATATTGGTATACTGGTCCAATTCTAATTGAGACCAAATGGCTGGATGATTGGTTTAGTTTAGTCTACGTGGTGCAGTTGCTTACAGCGGGTGTTGCTTATGAAACAACTTGACATTGAACTCATCTGCACCACATTTCCACTAACATGAATCACTTCATACCAGGCCGAAGTCAGAGTGAGTGGAAGAAGATTCAATTAAACAATTGAATCTTTTATTATCTTTTCAACATTTGAACGCAGCATTCTAGGGATTACGGTAACATTTGTTTCTACGGGCCGCGTCAGCTTTACACGACACACCGGGGACTGATGAAAATAAAATTTTAAAAGCTGTTCAGCTCATCGGCTGGAAATGTAACGGACGACCGCAGACACTCGGCGGCATCCCTCCACTGTTTGATAACACTTTTAACGCTTCGCTGGACTTCACAGTGCTCCTTGACGTCTCAACTCTTCAATCACAGAGGCACTTACCTTCAACAACCGGCTGGTACTCCGTAAGACTCCTTGTTGCCCGTCAGATTGCCCGTAAATGCGTCTCCAGGTCACCTGCGTCTCGTCTCCAGGTGTGCGCGGCCTCCTAATGCGCTCCTCCTCTAGCCTCCTTTAGCCTCCGGCCCCGGGGCGGAGCTCAGGCTCCTGCGGGCCTCCTCGCTCTCTGATTGGACACATTGTGGTCCAACGACTATATCCACATTTTTAATGATGTCTCATCCTTTCTCACCGACGGAGACAATGTCAAGATTTTGACACAACCGGTCCCATTCATGCACAATCAATGCCTGGTTTCGGTGGGAAACCCAGCAATGATTCCTCTCTGAAACCAAAACACAATCTCAGTTTTTGGATTATATATTTTTTTTTAAATATTACAAAAAAAATGAATTCAAGACATTTCAGAGGTTTTTGAAGGAGATAAACTGACTACAATTACATGATAGGGGAGTTAGTGTTTGGTAAGGGGAATTTAAAAAGATATGTCACATATTTCTGGTTGTGCTTGATAAGTTGGTTCACTTTCTCAGAGAATGATCACTGCAATACTCCTTATTGTTATTTGTGTTTTGGGTAAGCCTTGTAAACAAAACAGGGGGGAGGGGGGCGGGGGCGAGAGAGAGAGAGAGAGAGAGAGAGAGAGAGAGAGAGAGACACAGAGAGAGAGCGAGAGAGAGACTAGTGTTTTAGTTTCAATCTCAGCCCCCACTGCTGGTTTCTGCAGGTACTGACAGACAGCTGAACATCAACAACTTCAAAGTGACCCAGAAATGACAAGAGTGACAATAGTGTGTGTGTGTGTGTGTTTGAGTGTGTGGTTACTCCCACGTGCAGATGTCCATTAGTCTCACTTCAATGGCATTAAAAACACACACACTGAAAGACAGGAGCCACACCACAGGCTCAACTCTGAAAGCACAGGTGCTGCTCTCAAAAAGTGAAATGTACAAACAACAGCAGCCTCACTCATGAATATCATGAGATCATATAAATACAGTGTGGAATAGGTTATGGGGACGTCGTGTACATGAAACTTGCTGAAAACAAATTGGCTTTTAATACCAATAAAATCAACAAATCAAATGTACAAAAGATGAGGAACACTGTGCATTCATAGAAACAGACAATTATTCAAAATATAATTTAGATTCATCTTCAAGCATACTGAAATCCTGGACCGGTCAATTCTGACAAATTTCGTTAGTCTTCATCGCTGCTCCATGCATCTTGGAGTGCCGGGTTCACCGAGGACGGGACAGCAGCACCCTGCAACCAACAAACACACACCTCAATCTGCAATCCAAACTAAGATACACCAATTACTTAAACTCCAATCTCACCACGTCACACCACCTAGCAGCATGACGTGCAGTGTGGATTTTCTGTACGTACGTGCATCATCACCGTGCGACAGGTAGAACGGATGTGTCATAATTGATATTCCTCACCATGCATAACTTACATGTCTATTCTCCCATGAACACATTGATTCATGAGATTATTGTTTTGTGGGCTTGGCAGTAAAGGAGAAGCAAGACAACATACTTGAAATACAATCTTTGTTATTAGATCCAGAGAGAGAGGAAGAGAGAGAGAGAGAGAGAGACTGAGAGAGAGAGGGACAGAGCATAAACAATCTGAATCCATAATCTGCTCTTAATACTTCATTTCCATGTCTCATTTCGTGTCGTTACAGCTCGTACCGCTTTTGCACCCTGTGACTCCTCTTCCACATCTGTGGGGCGAAGGACAGGGACCCATGCCAGGATGTTACAGTCTTTACCTCCACTATACAGCTCCTACATAGGGAAAGACATTTTGTTAATAAAAGCAACCCACACAGGAAATGCAAAAAGCGCTGATAGTGCAGCGTTGCCTTCACCTTCACGCATCTGCAAACAATGACATCAGCACCACAGAAACCCACCCTAACAAGAGATGCAGCGAGGGCCAATGATAATTAATAAGCTTCAACTGTCAACAGAACAAGTGCACCCATGGGAGATTCTGTCTGTGTCGTTGGACTATTCAGTGTAATTACATCAACTGAAAGGAATGAAAGGAGAGTAAAGCATTTTCAGGGCCGTGTGTTCTTTCCTGTGTCTACACGGTGACATGCTGCTAAGCTACATTCTTTTATCGCGTTACTCATACAAATGCTGCGCTGAGATGAGCTCATAACAAGAGTGTGTGCCAGATATGTGCCTGCTTCAAGGACCATTGTTTATTCCTAAAAGGAACTTGATCATTAAGGTGTGTCTCAACAATTCATATGCACATTTTTTTAAGGCATGAAAGAGACACTTAAGATTATGCCTCAAATAAAATGACAGGAGTAAATATGTTGTGTAAACTTGCTTTTTGGTGCTGGGAACCTAGTAAATCTCTATGTGGCATTACTGGCAAACAATATGAATGTGTTCGATCATCACCAGCACTCAGGCATAAAGAAACCTTCCAAAAATATAGAATTCGGTTTTCCTTTCAAACAATTAGCCCCTGAGTAATTATCATTTTTTACTCTCAAATATCAATACATCCAGGCTTGACTCAGAGGTACAGGCCTACATGGCTGAGATGAAATAACAACACACACATCCAAACACTTAACAAATGACGTATTTTTGACAATCCCGTTTTACGAGGCCAACAAGCATCAACAAAAGTATGTCACTCACAGGCAATACTGAAAGTAAAGTGGCCACGTCTGTGTGACTAGTGTCCCTGCCAACACATAAAGCGGAAACGCAGTGCAATAAATAAACCTCCACCTGACTTCCTGTAGCAGTAAATAATGGCGAGTCACAGACAGCTGAGAGCACCGACACCATCACGCATTGTATTTGCATTGATAGTAGCTCCGTATAGTTCGGGGATGTGAATGTTACTATGTGATCTCTCCACACTGCACACATCTCATAGCCGTGACTGCTGTAACAACACCACAATACCTGAAGAAAGAAAAAGAGAAACAGTGCGGACAGATGAGTCACCGACATACATTCTCCAAGACGTTGACTGTCAAGATGAGCAGAAACAGAAAAGTTGTGCAGCAGTGCACAAACTAATGGCGAGAAGAGCAGTATGGTGGCATAAAAAGACATATGGAGACATTACGCAATCAATACTCTTGCTGAGTCTAACCTGGTAGTCGGGGTGGAGCTGGCAGCAGTCCACATTGTTGTAGTGGCCCCTGAGCATAGTGACCAGCTCTCCCGTGTGGAGGCCGTACACTGCCACTGAGCTTCCACACGGCACAAACACAAACTCCGGGCTGCAGCCGCGTGACACCGTGAACTTCAACCCCTTGCGACTCTCGTTGCACACTTTCCCGTAATTTACCTGAAGGGACGACAGAGCAGAGAGCAGAGTGTTCAGACCGAGAGACAGATGTAGCCTGTTTGAAAAGAAGGAGGTAGAGAGATTGTAGGAAAAGCTGCCGTCATGAGTGTTTCTAAATATAATATTGATGAACCTGCCCCTGCTGCTTCATCTAATCTTTTGCTTATCTAGAAATATAAGCTTTTTTCCAGTTTTACATTATATATGAATGAATATGTTCAAATATAAATTAAACCGGATGCTGAGTTCAAACCGAAGCAATAATATAATGATTTTTCATTTTCATAATATTGTTTTACTACACAGTGGGGAGGTTAAACACTGTAGATGCATTTCAGGCCAAAGACAATGACACCGGCCTGGGTCTGGTCAGTGTGCCGTCAGCCTCTGATGAATTTTCTCTTCACAGATCGTAATATGCACCGAACACAATGTCTCTACTGGATTCATCAAGAATTCAAACTACACCATCATCATCCCGGCCCGGGAGAGAAAGCCATACCACTTTAGCGCCACTGGCTGTACAGCAACCTGAAATGAAAACATGCCCGCCATGGCAACCACAGCAAGAAGCAACAGAGCAGGAAATTAGAACAGGAGAGCCCGGGGCAATTACATGGCCGGCTGTGGGAGCGGGTTAGGTTTCTCTGAGGGTGGGCTTGTTTTGTGTGGAGCGGGAGGGTGTAGGGCTCTATCAAGAGCAAACAAGAGGCTACTGAAACCGTTAATGAGCACTTAATGAAAGCTGAAAACTAAAAAGGCATAGCTGAGAGTGAGGTCAAGCTCATGTTCGCCTGCCTCTCCTCTATAAAACAAACCAACACACCACCTAAACCTAAATGTAACTTGCTTGTCAACCTGGTGGGTTATACGGGCCTGGTGTGTAAGCTGTGTTTGCACCCACACTCACACATTCGGTACAACTTACCAGTGTGTTTTCTCCAGTGGCGCTATTCCACAGTCTCATGCGGTCATCGGTCCCCGCCGTGAGGAGGTAGAGGCCGTCGCCTGTAAAGCACAGGCCATTCACTCGGCCATTATGGGCTGTGTTCACTGTTAAGAGACAGGTATCACAGGTGAGAACATAAGACTGCGTGTCATGTCCATGCTGTCATTTTCTCCCTTCTTCTTTGTTGGTGCAGGTGCTGTTCAAATGTCTTTGCTTGTTTTGCTGATAGAGGTCTCATTGTAAGTTTCCTTTTTTGTCGCCTTTGCTCAAACAAAAACAACACCACAAATTACACTTATTAGACATCACAGCTGACAGAATGATCATTTTATTACGCCCTATTGAAACACAGATGTGCGTCCCAATCTATTTATTATAATCATAGCTTAATTTAATTTCCACAAGCAATTTGAAATTCCCATTTCAGCCAATGGAGACTGGCAGTGACGGAAACTATTCAAATGATGGTATAATCCACATCAAGACATAGCTATACACAAGCGTCTATGGTTCTAAATTCATGTCGGCCCCCACCTCTGCTTCTATAGCTGGTATTCAGTGTAGGCATAATGTATTTGCATTTGCAGTTATAGTAGGTTCTACATTGATGTGGTAGAAGAAAATGGGCAGGAATGTGACAGGATGATGAGGCACATTAGTGAAAACTCAGGCCTGCACTATAATTCTGCCAGTTGAGACTCCAACAAGCAGCCTGACAGCCTTTTCTGTCCCCATGTCCCGCTGTGTGTGTGTGTGTGTGTGTCTCCTCCAAACAAAAGGGTAAAACTTCTGCTGAGTTAAAACCCGCTTGCCTTCAAGGAAAACTACGGGCAGTGGAAATGAGGGGGAGGGGAGAGATGGCATTACCTGCCTCAGAGGAGGCTTTGGACTTGTCCCCGTTGTGCTGGTCCAAAGTGAAGAGACAACCGGAAGCCCGACGCACATCCCATACTTTCACCTTACTGTCTGCACTAAGAAAGAAAGAAAAATTCAGGATATATTTTTATTTGTTTGTTTGTTTGTTTAGTGCCTTGTGGTGATTTGTGAAGATCCTAACTTAATAAAATCATGTTCATCATGTGAAATAATAGGATTTACTGTGTATGCAGAGCTCAGGCTCATGTGCTTCAGCGCATATCCATAGCACCAGTGTTTGTTTTTAAAGACAAGTATGTCAGTTGGGATTTAACATGCTGCTCCATAATAGAATATCACATACTTATAAGTACTGTATACCTTTCCTTCAGTTGTTTTCTAAATCCCTTACAGCCTAAAGGGAGAACGACACACTGATCCCAATGGATTAATTAGCCAGTGTAATGCAGCGTAGCGCAGGTGGGGACTCTATCTACCATATGCTATTCTGACAAATCCGGGTAAAAGGCCACATTGCCTATCTACTCGCAATGTTGCGCCATTATCCTTGACTCGGGTTGCCAATGTGGCCAGATGGTCGTGAAGTGAGGTGACAAGAAATACCAGGATGCAACATGGTGGAACTGGCAGGTTAAGCTCTTTGGTAAACAAAGCAGCCAAAGTCTCACAGAAAGGATGGAACCTACCTGGCAGTGGCCAAGATGTGCTCGTATCTAGGTGACCATTGCACAGACAGGACCTCTGCTCTGTGACCTGAGGGGGAAGGTAGAGTAACCCTTCAAACATTTATAGCGGCATCAACAATGACAAACAAGGTAATACATTTAGGGGAATGGGAGGGAAAGGTTGAATAAGTCCACGTCATTCTCATATTTCATTACTGTCAAACAGACAAATCACGCACAGGTGAGAGTGAAGTCAAAACACACCTGCACAGACACTTGCCTTGCCTTAACCTGCCTACAGGAATATGAATATTAAAGCTTCTCTAAATATCATGTAAACAACACATCCGAAAAATCGAAATGAGACTGGGATATGTGTGTAAATATACTGAATGAGTGTGTATTTGTAGTGTGTAGTTCATTTACCCTGGAGGATGTGAATGCGAGAGCCCGACTTCAGGTCACACAGCTGCACTTTAGGGTTTGTGGTACCAACTGAAAGGGCAGAGACAAAGTGACAGCTGAGAACATAGAAGAAGAGAAATCTGTGCAAAAGACTGTTCTGATTGATTTGTTTTTGCTGGTGTAATGTATAGGTACATGTGATCCAGATATAAACAAAAGGGTCACCCCACCACCAACAATACAAACCACAGCACTGGAGCCTGCTGTCACTCTCAAACTGATTAAGAGGCCTTTTTATACAAGCAGTTAGAACTCAATTATTAATGCGAGGTTACTGATGACTGACTTTTCTGATGCTGATGACCTGATATGCATATAGCCTTATGTCAATTAGGATCGGTTGTCAAAGACATAAATAAAGTCTAAATGTATCTTACATTTACACTTTTTTTAAGGGTTGGACATAAACATATTATTAATAATCAGGCAAATCTAAAAACATAAAGCGATAAACATGTATACACTGAAAGAAGAGGTTAAAAAGAGATAAACTGGAGTTGCAGGTATGTAAAGATAAGGCGTGGTAAATATGATAACATGATGATGATACATTCCACTGATAACACGCCCAGCATATACTTGAGGGAGTGGAGGAAGAAGGTAAATTATGGTGAATGTAGACATTATTATTTTTCACAAGCATTTTTCCTTAAGTCGTCCTAGAAATTATGAAAGACAAGATTTTTGCAACCTGTTTCACAGGTATCTCCAACTACTGAGTGATGGATGCACAGACTGTTTCTAGCTTAGCAGCAGGTGTGCCACACTGACATTTGTCAATGGGACGGGAGCACCAGTGCGCCTGTACAGTGGGTGAGTAGGTATGAGTAACCTGTTGGGCCAGTTGGGTGGCAGGTTGACAAGCACCTAGATTCCTACCATTTTTTTTGCACTTGTCAAACACAACTTTTACCCTCTAATCCCCCCGGTTACATGTCAAATTGTAAATTATCTGGGTAAGTGTGGGGTATGGGTTGTGCTGTGGGGACACACCTAGTTAACTGCCTGGAGAGATGCTAAAAGGCAGAAAAAGCAAGTTCTGAACACACACAAGCACACACATACACACACATATATACCTGCAACAAGACTGTGCTTCCTAGCGATGGGGGACAAGTGGTGGCAGTAGACATTTCCATCAAACTCAAAGACATCAGCAGGCTAAAGAATCCCAGAAAGACAAACAAAAATGAACAATCAGCTGTGTGTGTGTGTGTGTGTGTGTGTGTGTGTGTGTGTGTGTGTGTTGAATAAAATCTATTTATGATCAAATATATAGCTTTGTCTCAAACTTTTAAAGATGATAGATAATTACATAAGAGATCAAATTAAAGGTTATAATATTTTTTTCTTTAAATATGCTATCAAGTGAAAAAGGGGAAAATTAAGAGCACAATTTTAGGTCAAATATCACCTGTCTGTAATGCAAGCATCCATCTACTTTTAGTGGTCAAAGGTAAGTGGATACTTGCTGTGATGGCAATTATTTGTCTGTATAAAACCATTTTGTTTGGGTTTTACTGTTGTCCGATAGTCTGTCCATTTGATTTTTGTAAAGTTACAAATATTAAGCCATTAGAAACATCAAAGTGCTATAAATCCATCCACATTTGCATAAGGGGGCTTCAAACGTAAGTGGGTGAAGGAGGGCATGGAGGCAATGCACCCAAGCAGCACTGGCAGTTACAATGCAAATTCTCCTGCAAATATAAAAAGCCTCTCAGTGTCCATCTGCCAGCGTGTGCCAGCACAAACATGGACTGAGCCAACGCGCTCACACACACACAGAGGAGGCTCTGTTTGCATGAAAATACCACACATATACAAACACACACAACAAGAATCAATCATTCAGTAGCAATGAGTGTGTTTGTGTGTGTTGATGACTGAGGCAAACAGTGGAAGAAACGCCAACATGACATAAATGAGAAGGTTGGCGAGGTTGTTGGCTTTTTTTTCCCTCTGTCCCCTCCCTGACCTCTTGAGGTAACCGTGATGCCAGTGTAACTCTAGCACGGCGCAACAGCCTGCCATATGGGACGAGGCGGTATAGAAAGGTAGAAAGCATGAAGCAGAAAATAAGAACCAGAGGAAGGGACAGGGTGAAGAGAGGACAGGGTGGTGGAGCTACAGGGAACAGCTACCGGATCAGCAAATCAATCTCTTTGTTGAAAGTTTATTAACTGTATAAACTTTCAATATATGCACAATAAACTTGTTAAATGTGTCAGTCATCAGCATTCCTCACCTTCAGCGTCTCAGTGTCCCACACCTTCATGGTTTTGTCAAAGGAGCTGGACACAAACATGCCTGTGTCATATGGATACCACTGGACTGTCTCCACGCTGAATTTGTGCACATAGGGGCTAGACCTACATAAATAAAAGGAAAATGAAATGTAAAGAAAAATGACAAGGTTTCCACATAAATATTCTACTACACATCGTGCGTATTCAAAATATAATCAGTAGGTGATGGTGGGGATTATGTCTGTAAAAAAAAAAAAGCTACATTCACACGTCCTCTGTTATAAAACTGATGTGAAAAACGTGAAAACTTCCTTAGCTGCTGTTCTCCACCTAAAGCACAGTATCATGAATTCTGTTGCGTTGTCAGATGATCAGAATTTGAGCGGTAACAAAGAAAGAAGAGAAAACTCTGAATAACATAAGAGAGGGAAAGAAATCAGATTTGGGTCACTTTCACCAGCAGTGTGAATGTAGCATGAAAACTAAGCTTTCAGCATTTTAACAATGACATGGCCATGTAACATCTCAGCACAATACTACCCCCTAGAGGATAGGAAGAGTAAAGGAACAAAAAGTCACCTGCCGACTGTGCAGACGGCCTTGCAAGTGTACTGTGGTTTCCCACTGAAGTTCTCCAGGTCATAGACGACGATCACTCCATCTGCACCTCCAGATAACATACTGAACAACAGAGAGGGTTGACTTCACACACTGCTGAAAGACTGTACTTATGACTACTTCTTCTTCTACAAGCATCTAGAATCCAGTTTTTAGCCTTTGGGCTCATGTTTGTTTAGCCACGTTACCACTCAAGCCAATGCGTAAGAAAGTCTGATTACATTCACAGCTTCAACTGACATCAGCAGCTTCTACACTGTTACAGTATCAACAAAAATATATATTGTTGTAGTATTGTTATAGTATTCAATTCAGTATTGGAGCCAGTGGTGAAAACTGGACATTAATCGAACTGTAGCACCTGGGCAAAATATACGTTTAAAAAGCTATAGTGAGTAGAGGAACATCAGTGGAACAGTGGTAGTAAATCAGGAATAGATGTCATTACTATCTGCCCTCCACCACTTCGATGTCAATGGAGTTGACGCCGTTTCCATGGATTCTATCCACATCTCTGTCAGGATTCAGTGTCAGACTGAGGACCCTGTGTAATGAAGAAAGAGAACAAGGGGACACAAATATTCATTAATTCAAATTGAAATAAAGCTCCATTTAAGATAATAGTGAAATATATCAAATGCATGTTGGGGACATAGAACTGTTGCAGCAGAAACATGTTGTAATAACACACAGTGAAAGGTAGACACGTCGCAACGATTCACATTTTAAATCATTTGTTCTGACAATGCCAACTGTGATCATTGACTAGGCTTAAAAACACAATAATATATGTTTGAATCGATGGATATGAGAAAAAGAAGCAGACATTTGTTAACGTGTATTTGCTGGTTGAACACACAGAAACATCTGGGTTAAGTGTGTCTACACACAACTGTAATGTCTCACCTTCTGGTTGACTCGGCTCGTCTCAGACGCAGAGGATCGTCAAGCCCAGCCTGTCTGGCTGAGAGGAAGCCCAACATGGCTCAGACACACAGAAATGCTCTCGATTTGTTTTGGATTCTTTATTTTTAGCTACCTGAGGGCAGAGGCTAGCATGGTGTCTGCAGTGCGGCGAAGGTTTAATCCAATCACAGACACTTTGCTTCCCACTTCAAACACGCAAAACCACTGAAAGCGTCTTCTTTTTGACAAAAAACACTGTTGTGATCTTATTGCATTACAATTTACACTTTTATTCAGTAGCGCAAGGAATTTAAATTTAGCTTCGCAGCTACAACGCAACGAGCGGCCATGTTTGACGCACTATCGTTTCTAAGACAAACGCGGTCATTGGCTGTTTAACAGCCACCGTCCAATCACAGAACACTTAACTAAATCACGCACAGACTCAAGAGCAGTTACATAAACAATGATGTGAGAGAGGACAGCTGCCAAGACACACAAAATACACTGATTATCCTCTAAACATGAACAGAGTAGCTGGTGTTTTACGACGAACGTTTGGAATAGTACGGGAACACGTTGGGACAGATCATCTGGGGAATAAATATTACGTAATCCCCGAACAGAAGACATGGACAGGTAAGTCATGCAGCGATATTAGCCACGCCTGGTCTCTCCTAAACTTTAAGCTGTTCAGAATAGTGCCTATATACATATAAAATGAGATCTTTGTATTGTTCTCCTCCTCATGACAGAATCGGTAGCCATTGTTCTTCCCTTGTTCTCCTATTTGTGCTTGTACATAACCTGGCTAGTGTTAGTGTAGCCTAGCTACAAACACAAACAGGACACCTATGAGGGTTGTTTGAAAAGTTATTGCTCAGGTGGGCTACAATCTCTCCCCAACCAGGCGTGTAATAGGAGCTATAGATGAGAAAAGAAAGACATTGGAAGAGATGAAATGATACAAGAGAATAAAATAAGTAAAGTCAAAATATTGTGTGACAGTGAGTGTGTGTGTGTGTGTGTGTGTGTGTGTGAGTGTGAGTGTGTGTGAGAGAGAGAGAGAGAGAGAGAGAGAGAGAGAGAGAGAGAGAGAGAGAGAGAGAGAGAGAGAGAGAGAGAGAGAGAGAGAGAGAGAGAGAGAGAGAGAGAGAGAGAGAGAGAGAGAGAGAGAGAGATCATGTGGTACATGAATGCAACACGTCCTAATTCAGACTCCAGCAGGGGATCTAAACAACACAGAGTGGTGGTCAATATGAAAATCATAAAGTCAGTGACACAGACAGAATATAGTCGGTACATCACTTATTAATACATAACCGAGCAGTAAAAGTGAACAAGGTACGATTTTCTGGAAGGAATATACACCAGTTGCGTTCATTTGAGCTCAGTCATTATTACCTTCATACCCACGGCTGTGCGAGGTGTCCCAGAATGACAAAGTCGTCCATCATATAGTAATTGTGTACTTGTTGGCTGCGATTGTGACTGTGAATAGTTTAGCACCCATCTGATTTGGCCCACCTCTTCCACAACATGGAACTTTGACTGGCATTGTTTTGGTCATAAGTGATGATGATATGTATCATACATATCATCATCACTTATGACCACAATGATGATATGTATCATACATATCATCATCACTTATGACCAAAACAATGCCAGTTGCATGATTTTCTGTGAACTGTCAGGAAATCCCATCAGCAATGTTGGCTAAAGTGTATCGAATAGGAAGAATTAAGTGGGAAAAATAAAGAAACACCCTTAGAGTTAGATAGTTATATGTTAAGCTCAGAACTTATCAGTCAACCCTGGCATGCCTCCTGTTTAGCATGAACCACTGCTCTCTTGCTAAATGCGTGACAGTGTAGAAATAGCAGGTCCCTTACGTTGTCACCCTTGTAGTACGCTAAGGCTGCCACTAGATGGAGCAACCGACTCAATAAGATTAATTTATCACTTAAGAATAAGGTTTTAGTTCTTAAAGGGTGCCGTTAAGATCTTATATTGATTTATGAAGCGAATCTGGGTGGCCCAGTCACAGCAGCTGTACTGCCTCTGGCATTAAGACTCAGCAGTTGTAAATTAAATGATTAGTTGTATGTGGTGAGGCTTCAGGAGGTCATATCTCCCTCCTGAGACAGAGCAATGCTTCAGTATGTAAAGTATAAGCCAAGCAGTAAAACGATGTCATCGCACTAATCCATGAAGGGTTTGCAGTGTCCTTCATGCTGTCTCTCTGCTGTAAGGCCAGTGACAAAATCCAGTTATGATCTATACCCATATTCAGCCATACCCTGAAATAATGTGATATACTGAGCATGCATAAGTCCTGAACAAACAGCTTTATCCATTTAGTAGAAGCCACACAAATAAGCCTCTTCCCTATTTAACCTTAACCTATTATCAGCTGGAGCCCTACCAAGACTATACAACAGGAGTCATCAAAGGTCAAAGGTCAATGCCTTTGTCGGCTCAAGACATGATACTACATGTTAAACAGTGGTGGACGTATTGGCTCATGTTAACACTGGGCTATGCCTGATGATGTTTGCCTGAATGATCCTATCGTTGTCCTGCACATACTTGCTCGGTACAACGTTTTACTATATACAATCTAGCATGGCCTTGCATGGCCTGAATAGAAAATATATTACCCACACATGCAGCAGTAAATCTCTCCTTCTAGGATATAACCGAGTTGCTGTGTTGCTAGTGAGGGACTGACCTCTGGTGGTATGTAAGCCTGGTTTCTTTCAGACTGAGCTTGACTTTGTGCTTCACCTTTTCTGCAGCAGTTTGCGGGCAAACTTGCACCCACCTCGTATTTATAATTCATTACAAGGCTGCTCCTCCACCCCTGGCTGTCAGACTATTCAAATGAGACATCACAAAAGCCCATTTTCCAGCACGCTACAGGCTACAGTATTCACTGTCCAATCACAGTGACTGACACTGTGAAGAGACCCGTTGGCCTGTAGAAATACTGGATTAGAACAAACACAAAGAAACGCTAAGACACGCACAGACTATATATATATATCACTTCTAAACTCACATAGTTGTGCATTTTTTTTCTGCCACTCACTCCATTCAGCCTTGTGGAAATAAAGTGGATGCATTATTCAGTCCATATGTCTTGCTAAAGTGAGCTCTTTTTGATTTTAAACTGATAGGCCAAGCGTGGGCTCAAGGCCTAAGGCATGGACCATAGGGCTTTCCACTGCAGCACACGAGTAGTAGATGAAATAAGTGAGTAGACCCCCCCTTTCCTCCTCCTCCTCTTCCTCTCTCCTTCTCCTCTATCTACTACTTTGTTACATTTCTCCATGCAAAGTACTGTATGTATTCCACCCTGCTTCCTTTTTGTATGCCTGTCAGCTCCCGTTATCTACCTCTCACTCTCTCACTCTCTCAATCTGTTAACTTTAGAAAACTGGGGCATAAGTTATTCTGAGTTTATTTGCCTATGCTGCTCACTAGTAGTTAAGACAAAAGAATGGAGAAGAACAACTGGTGGTAAAATGTGATTCCGTCCTATCCTCGTTCAGAGATGTGCAACCACCCAGACCTCTCCTTAGGTTGACCTCTTTGTGTTTATTTGCCTTTCACTGCAGTAAGTCCTTCCTTTGCTCACCCCTCCCCTTCATTGCTGCTTCTCAATTTTCCTCCTTTGAAGCCAGTCCAGTGAAGATTTCTATTCAGAACATCAGAGTAGATCAGCAGTGTGTGTAGGGTTGGACCCAGCAGAGCACTTTCTCTCTCCCTGTCTCCTCAGATGCTGCTGCTCTTCTGCCTGCACATCAAAATGAATAGGCTGGGGTCTGATGTACAGGCTTAGAGAGCGAAAATCTCTGTCTCTGTCCTTAGAAACGGCCCAGCTATAGAGGCCCACTGTGCGCTGCTGCCCTATAGCGAGAGAGAGATATGCTATAGGGCTGCGGAGCCCCTGTGATTGTTGTCCACGGCCGGGCTACAAGAGAAAGCCACTGGCAATCTGGCCACTGGTCTTTAGACGGCTTTTGCCTCGGTGTTGACTCCATACAAATGAATAGAGAATCTATATTCTTCTCTCTTTCTGTGCGCGCTTGTCCCCCAGGCCCGGCTCTGCCTCACACTGCATGGGGCGCTATGTCATGCTGCCCAGATGAAAGCAAAGTATTCTGTGGATGGGCTCATTCGTCTTCAGCAGTGGGCCTGCAGCTTTGACGCCTGCCTTCCCTCCCTTTATTTAGGAAGAGAGGCGCGCTGACATTATCGGCCGCTGCAGGCACATTTGAAAATAATTGCCTGTATGATTGCTATTTTTCTTACCTCTTTGAGGAGGTGTAGCCTTTGTCTTGGAATCAATGGCTGCTCAATACTGGACAGGGGAAAGGCAGTTTCCTTTCATGTCTCAGTGAAAAGGATGTATTTTTAGTGCAATTCATTTTAGCGCTGTGTGCCATGCAGTTTTAATCTATTGGTCCTCTCCACTGTGTAGCGAATGGAAAGGGATTCAGAGGTTCTTCAGAGGTGTGCCACACTGTTGCAGAGAAAAGAAGCATTGACTTGTCGTCCTATCACTATCCCTCTCTCTTTGTCTATTATTTATTTGATTCCCCAGCTCTGTTCTATGAAGTGAAAAACTGAAAAGGCCTCAATTCTGCTTTTTCAGGACGGGTGACTCCAGGGACTAAGAGAGGAGGTGTGTGTGTGTGTGTGTGTACGCGTGTGTGACAGAAGCTACACACTGTTTGTGTATATTTGTATTTTCTCGGTTCTAAAAAAAAACCCGGTGAGTGTGTTTTCTCTCCACTTCATGCCCTAACACTCTTAACACAACAACAGATGGCTGTGTGTCATCAGAGCGTTGATTCAAGCCGCATATTTCCATGCAAAGAGTCACAGCGGAGAGAGACGAGGGTCCAAATGGCTGTTTATTCTGCCACAAGTCATCCCCAGGGTGTGCTGAAGGAAGGTCTATCCTACAGTAGGACACCAAATCTGTGTTTACCATGGAAATGCAACGTCCAGAGCCGCTACAGTAAATCATGTTAATTGATCAGCAGCTTTTTCATGCATGGGGTTTAAATGAAGGTTGTTTAATCATTAGAGGAAGTGTGTTGTGGCTCATCTCGCTGCACACCAGTTTGTGTGCAGGCGTGTGCGGTAGAACATCCAGGAGCGGCTTAACTACTTCATTAGAGGGAATATGTGGAGCCATGGACAACTAATATGAGATACAGGAACATTTATTTCCTCAGGCAGAACATCGAATATTGGCGAAGCTGCATATTGGTGGCCTGAGCGTTTAACAGTGTTTATGTGGAGTTACATTCAAATCTGCTTCAACCTCCACCCACTGCACTACTGACACATATTATAATGACATTTTTGGACAGCAGTGATGGACAGTAGATGATGCCAGCAGATGGTTAAAAAAAAAACAAATTAAAGGACTTTCTTTAACATTATGCCCTGGATGAGATTCACTGTTCAATGCACTCTTGTGTCTCTTTGGTCAGATGGCCAGCTAGATGTTTTGACACCTCGGGGCTCCCTGTCTGTCAGAAATTCATCCGGACTGACAGACAGACAGACACAGAAGCAGATATCTCCTGGAGCCCGGGGCTGCTTATTCAATTCAGAATATTTTAATAAAGCAGACAGGCAGAGAGAAATAAGGCAACGAGTAAGGAAAGAAAGATAAGGCCAAGGGAGACTCGTAGAGGGAGGAAAAGTAGGTGGGGAGGTGTGGGGGGGGGGGAGAAAGAGTGAGAGAGTGAGTGACAAAGAACAAGGGGGATGCTGACATATGGGGTGAAATTATAGAGTGGGGGAAGAATGGAGAGAGTGAAAGTGAAAGGAGGGTTTCTGACAGAAAGAGGGTGAAATGAGTGGGTGGAACAGACAGACAGATAGAGGGGGAGAGAGAAGGTGGAGGTAGGTTAATGGAGAGAGAGAGGGGGGAGTTAAGGTGGAAAGGAAGGGGGTTGGATGAGAGTGATGGAGGTGAATAGAAAGGGGTGGACAGTTTGCTGTATGGACATCACAGGCATTGGACTCAGAGGGGCTGTAGAGGGTGGAGGGGTGGGGTGAGGTGAGGGGGGGGGGGGGTCCACGCTGCTCCACATCCTCACAAAGGACGCTGACTTCCTGCCTCGCTGCGACTGCTTTCTACAACCCAGTGGGCAGGGAAGAGACTTCAAGAGGACGGGCGGCATTAAGTGGGGCCCAAGTATGCCCGAGCTTAGTTAAAAGTAACACACAGGGGAAATCAGAGTATTCTTTTCAGGGTGTTATTACTTCTTTATGAATTATTCTCCTCTGTTGTGCAGTGAGTTGCTCAACCCTCAGTGGGATCAACAGCAACAGGGATAAACAAAATGAGGGCTGAATAAAAGCAGCAGCAGCAGCAGCAGCAGCAGCAGCAGGCCTACTTTATGTCCCAAGCTCCGCCTCTCGCCAGAACCGATGCGGAACAATCGCTGGCCTTTTCCCTCTGAACCTCATCCCGCGTCACCAGACTCAGGGCTCAGGGGTAACCATGGTAACGGGCCTCACACATCCCCTCCATTTTTTTTGTACCAAGGGAAGCGATTGGAGGGAGGGAGGGAGGGAGTGAGTGAGGGAGGGAGGGAGCCCACGTTGGCGTGGATACCTGCTGCCCCTGCATCACTGATGCTTAGCAGCTCACTTTGTCTTCATAAAGCTTTCCATTACCATACATGTATTGGTCTCATACCTTATCCAGCACTCAGCTCAACTGGAAAGAAATAAACGCCTCAGTCCAGGCTGATGGGCGTCCGGTTTCACAATGTCTTTTTATTAGAGCAGTGTGTCGGGCCTAAAACTCGCTGCTCTATCTCACACAATCACGATTACTGCAAGCTGCTGCTTCTCTGGTTCGTATAAAGAGAGTGCTGCAATTGAATCGCTGCTGTAAGTGAGAGCTCGTCTGCTCTACAATCTGTTCAAAGACGAGGCGACGTGATGTTTCCTGAGATATGATATGCCGTCGACGGTGGCAAGCGCGAGACGTCGGTCCGCCATTTGGAGTCGGCTGCAGAGAAGCCATTCCGCCCTGCTTCTGCTTTGTCTCATCTGAGTTTTCATGACTCTCTCTCCCTGGATGATACTGAGGGAAGTGTGATCCCCTGACATCTGTCTGCACAATCAAAGGCAGAGCGCAGGAGAGAAGCACACGGCAAGGGAGACGGTGCAAGATACCTGGAATGACATTGTGGAGGTGAAAAACCTCTCAGGTTGCCCTCAGCCGCTCACACCTGGGAGCTGATGTGTGTGGAGTTGGGGATTGTGTGTGTGTGTGTGTGTGTGTGTGTGTGTGTGTGTGTGTGTGTGTGTGTGTGTGTGTGTGTGTGTGTGTGTGTGTGTGTGTGTGTGTGTGTGTGTGTGTGTGTGTGTGTGTGTGTGTGTGTGTGTGTGTGTTGAAGGGGGATAGAGTTTAGCAGGTTGTGTTCAGGGTTCAAAGAGGTGCTCTCAGAGCGCATCACATCTTATTCTAACGAATGAGATGGATAGGCATACCTGCTGTGTGATTGGCTCACTGTCTTGCTGCCAAGGCAACCCCTCGCCCTTCCTGCCTCCCCTTCCCCTACCTTCCTCCTTTCCACCCCTCCCCCCGGTTCCACTGGTAGGCTCACAGATGAGTCGCGCTCAGACAGGTGAGATGGCTCATGAATATTTATGAGCTGGGATTTCATTCCTCCTAATGCTGGCCCCTCCCCCTCTCCAACACAGCGCTGCATTTGTCCTTCACGGTGAGAGGCAGCGTCCTCGCTCCCGTCCCTCAGGTTAATCTGCCTGTTCTCCAGCCAGTGGTGTGTGGGTCTGTGTCGTGCGTGTGTGTGTGTGTGTGTGTGTGTGTGTGTGTGTGTGTGTGTGTGTGTGTGTGTGTGTGTGACTGGTAAGTAGGTTCCCCCCTAGTGAGTGATGGGAAGGCAGACCTGTCAGGAGGGGGGACCACTGAGATTGAGAGCTCCTTCCACCATCTCTCTCTCTCTCTCTCTCTCTCTCTCTCTCTCTCTCTTTTCTCTGTAAAGCAGGAAGATAAGTTACACAGACTTTGACATCCTTAAATATCAACAATCCATACTGTAAAGGTAAAGCTGGAATAACCTGCAGAATAATTCTAACATGCTATTTCTGGGTTAGGGTTCTCCCTGTTTACATCACTTTAAATTGAAGCCTGTCTGTATATGTGGACACATTTCCTATAACAGCTCCTGTGTTGTTATTTTTACAGGAGGCGTGTCTCTCTTTTCCTTTGAACTTAAGATGTATATATGTATTGTGTAGCCTTGTTTTTTCCCAGTTGTCCCAGATCGGAGCTTAACCAAAAGAGCAAGATTCACTCCAATCAGCCTGACAAGGAACCTCCCAATGTGTGTGTGCAGGGAGGATCAGGCATGTTTCATAAATATATGTACACATTTGTTATTCAAATCCAGGGATAAAAGCCACTGTGGAAGAGGTTTAGTCATGCTGCAGAAGCAACAAGACAAGAGCAGAGCCATGTTAGAGAGTGAAACGGAGTGTGTGTGTGTGTGTGTGTGTGTTAGCTGTAGCAAAGTGCATATTCTTGTGTGGACTGTATCATAATTGTACCATTTCAGTCCACAGTCACATCCACCCCAATGCAAATATGCTTATGATCTGTTTATAAGTAGTATACCTGTTAATTGTATTTGTTAATATTGCCTAGAGAACACAGGCTTTTGTTTGTTGGAGTTTGTTTATGTTGGTGGACGGTATCATGGGGGTTTTTCCAGGAAATGGTTTCTCAGAAGACATTTAAAGCAGAGATGTAAACAAACGGATGGTCACAGAACGCGTTTATACTTCTGCTGGTGCTCTGCTGATAAGGTTGGAGAGTGCAGCGCTTTGTCAGACCTGGATATCACAGCGCTGGAGCCTGTGAGGCCGTATACTGACAATCTAGTGGGAACCAAAGCAATACTAGCCTAATTAGCTGACCTGATTACTATATAGGCTGGATAAAGTATGGAACGGAGTCGTCCTCATAAGACGTAATTACAGGACAGCACAGGAAAAACACAACCGTCTTTACTGCAATTAGTTTGAAAACAAAACGGCGTTAACATGTTTAGGCCGCACAAGAGGACCAAGTAGAAGCTACAGCAGAGCCTCCGGTACACACACACACACACACACACACACACACACACACACACACACACACACACACACACACACACACACACACACACACACACACACACACACACATATGCTGTATTTCAGTCTGTCACCATTCATCCAACCCTGAAGTAAACATTAAGGCCATCAGTTTGTGCCATGCATGGAGGTGGTTGGCTCCATTTGTTCATGTCCAGTCAGCTGCAGAGAGATGGTGATGGAATCCTGACAGATTGTCTGTGTTTTGGAGCGTGTTGTTTTCCTCGCCCATCCATTTCTCTCCTCCTAGCCATGTTCGCCATGCATCATCACTCTCTCTCTCTCTCTCTCTCTCTCTCTCTCTCTCTCTCTCTCTCTCTCTCTTTCTCTCTCTCTCTCTCTCTCTCTCTCTCTCTCGCTCTCCCTCTCTCTGTCTTGCTCCCTCCTCCTCCCCTGCCTCATCACTTCTCACAGGGACGGCAGCAATGGATGGACGTCCAGCTACCCGCTAACGGAAGCGCAGCACTTATTTAGGAGTGGACGCTGTATGACGTCTTGCAGCAACCACACAAAGACACAATCCTCTTCCTTTCTATCATCTCTTTTAAATTCTGTTCTCCATTCTCTCTCGCTCGCTCGCTCTCTCTCTCTCTGTCAATCTCTCTGTCTGTCTGTCTCTCTCTCTCTCTGTCTCGCTCTGTCTCTCTCTACCCTCAGTCTTCATGTCATTGTGTGCCAGCCAAACTTGTCTAATCAGCAGATTCGACCAAAATAATTGGCGGTGGCCTTGCTGCTAGCGAGCGCCGTGCTGTATACAGATAGGGAAGGGAGCATTTAATATTCCACACAGCTCATGCCTCACTCCTGTTCTCTGTGATATCTGACCTCTTTTGTCTTTTGCTCGGCTTGATGTTGATTTTGGAGGGCATTGTTAGCCGGAGCGCTGTGATTGGAAGAGGTTGTCAGTGAGGGGGTCTGTGGTTGGTGGGTTAAGGGGAAGCTGATTTGCATAAAGGCTTAGCCCAGATTTGGAGCCACTCAGCGAGATCTGAGGAGAAGGGCCCGAGGGCCACGAGGTAATCATCCATGGCCTGTCACAGCGCTGTCATCCCTTTGTGTATTTGTGTGTCTGTCTCTGCGTGTGTGAGGGACACAGAGAGCACTATGTGTATTCATCCTTATGTGTTTGTATGCGTTGTTGTTGTTGTTGTTGAGCATCTCTCACTCTTGCTGCCTCTCTCTGAATTTCTCTCATTTGTTTTGTTTTCCAGGAAGAATGGTCCGTGCCAAGCGTCTTGTAGTGGCGGCCAATCCTACAGAATATGAATATATGGAAGGCGGTATTCCATCTGAATGGGATGGTAGGTCTAGACAACAGCATCACCATACACTTTAAAATACTTAAACCAAGGACGTCCTTGCTTTTGACTATTATAGATAAATGCAATGGATGAATATACAACACGGATGAATGGCAACATTCAGAGAAGAGCTTCCGAACAAAGTGTTGCAGGGTCTCGGCTCATCCACAGATTTTCATTGTCATACTGCAATGTGGGGGTTGGGAAACATATTCATGAGTTTACCAAAGACGCCTTCTCTCTCGGTGTCGTACAACCATAAAATACTGTTTCAAATTTCTTACAACTGGATACAAACTGTTCCCTGTGTCTCTGACTGGCTTTATCCACCTTAAACCCCTCATCCTGCGTCGCCCCATCCCTCATGCATTTTCATCAGGATGCAAATAAGAGAGGGATAAAAGAGGCCCAGAATCCCTGTGCTAGCTGGAGGAAGAGTTAGAAAATCCCTCTCTCTCTCCCTCTCTCTCTGGCTCCCTTTAACCTGCGCTGCTATGCACCAGCTAAGCCAAAATAGAGCTCTTTAAGAAGGAAAAAGCATCGACGGTAAGACGCGGTTCTGCTTAGCAATACTGCTTAAGACGAGAAGGAGGGTGTGTCTGTGCACGTTCAAAGTCAGATCAGATCATGCTCGGTAATCTTTACAGCCACAGAGACAAAGTAACCCTGCAACAGAATTGGTATTTTTGCTTGAACACTTTGTTGCCATTCTACGTCTTTTCCCAACTGAAATTCCAGGGTACAGTCCCCTTACTCGTTTGTTTGGCGGCCAAGTTGCACCAAGCCGCTGCGAAAACTCGGCAATGCTGAAGCTGCAGCCTTTTAAATATGACTGCAGGTTTTGTTTGTGCAGCGTATGTTTGTGTGGGTGTTCTCACTCTTTTTCTCTCTCTCTCCTCCTCCTCCTCCTCCTCCAGCTTGGATCCGAGGCAGACGGAAGGAGCCCCCCTCCATCGAGGTGCGTCTCGCAGGCTCCCTGCTGTGCTGATGGACTCTGGGGGGGGTGCTGGTTATAAGGGAGGAAAGCAGCAAAGTTGGAAAGAAAGGCTTTGATTTTGTTTTATCTTACAGTTTCAAATTGAATCCAGGAAGTTGAGGGGACAGATGTTAAAATAAGCTGCAGCTGAAATGCATTGATGGCAAGACTGAGAGCAAAGACGGCATCTGAACAAGGGGCTCACGCTGACACCATGTCCTAGTTTACTGGCTGTTTCTTCCCAGCATAAGCCTGCATCTCAGATTTTTGTGTTTTATTCCTGGCAGTGTGTAAAATGGGACTGGTGAGGGAGAGCAGTGTTTCCCCTGGTGTACCTCTCTTTGGGTTTATTGCTCTTTAAATGTGAGAATGCTGGAGATTATTTGGCCAGTGAAATGTGGGTCTATAGGAAATCCCTTGGAAGGCCAATACCCAGGCAGCTCTAGCTCTCTCTCTCTCTCTCTCTCTCTCTTTCTGTCTCTCTCTCTCGCCCGCTCATGCTGTCTCTCCGCCCTCGCTCCCTGCCAGTGGCCGATGCCATCCCTGTCTCTTATTGCCAGAACATTCTCTTCCAATTTTCTGCCATGTGTCTGCCCAATAGCTGCCATCGACAGCTGGACAGTGTTGATGTGGCCAAGGCTTCACTCCCAGCACATTACCCTACCCCTTGTCACGCTCCCTCTCTTCGCGGTCCAAGCCGACATAAATTGATTGGATTAAATCCTGTCATTAACAGGCTGGAAAAGCAGCTCAGTATGTTTGTCTCCCTCCCCAAAGCAGGGCTTTTTGGCCATGACGCTCCCCTCTCTTTTCCAGGCCTATACTTCTGCCAGTACACAGCAGCATTATGCCCAGTCCTCCCTCTTTGGCTCTCTGTGCTAGGGAGTGGCTAACATCACCGGACACTATAGCTTCAGCTCAAGTGTGTGGCTATAGCACGGATGGACTGATGGTTCCTATTATAGTTGTTTACGTGAGTTGAAATTGATGTTATTGCTGCAAATGCCTTCTGTCGTGTCAGTTTATCAGTCGTTTCCAAGTGCTTCATTTTAAGCAGAGTTTAGTGGACCAGTTTTGGTTGAGTTTGTCCCACACATATTTGTCCCTGGACCTTGCTTGGTTCCATTGCACGTCTCACGTTTAACGAATGAGCAAACGTATGCATCACAGAGACCAAATGAAGGAGGGGACAGATTGGCAGCAGTTTGGAGGCACCAATAACCATAGCATTGACACTATTTGGTGCCTTTTCTCATTTCCTACACCGTATACCAGAGATTACTCCTGATGGATGTTACACAGTATGTGTTGGCACTCGTTACACAATATAACATGCATGTCTATGTCCACCTGTGTGTATTTGTAGGAGCTGCTGGAGAATGAGTCTGACAGGGAGCAGATGAAGGTGAAAGCCAGAGAGGTGGAGGAGAGAGATCTGGCCTTACAGGCGAAAGAGTACGAGGAGGGTTTAGTGGCAACTCCATCAAATACTGTGGCAAAGGGCCATGCAGCTGCCACCGGCTATGGCAAAGAGCAGATCAGCGAAAAACCCACCAGCACTGCAAATACATTCCAGCCTGGATCCTGGATGCCCGGTGACAAGAAGTAGACAAAGATATTCCTATATATTCATCTAAAGCTGCTGCCATCAGTCAGGACTGCTCACCTTCTTGAAGCTTTATATCAAATGTTGAAAGTTTGAGCTGATCTAATGGAAACACCTCAGGACATCAATGCACTGTATATGTTATGGAAATTGTAGATGTTTTTTTTGTGGACTGTCATGACACACTGACAACGCAGAGGAACTCCACATGGATCAGTTATTGCCTGAACTGAAGGTTTAATAAAATGTATTTTGGTGTGACTTTTGCTGTTTATTGTGGACGTGGTTTCTGTTAGGTTTTTTTTCAATTCTATTGATGGCCAGGGAGAACTTTGCTTTCATAGTAATTGGTCGGACGTGCACAGAGGGAACACCAGTGTCTTGTTCAAGAGTTCAGAGCAAACTGGTCTTTCAACTCGTTCATTTTCCTAAATGAAGTCCAGAGCCGACAGTGAATTGAACACATACACTATTCAGATTTCCTTGAAAAAGAGAAACTAATAAGCTGTGAGCAGGACCCACGTCTGTTTACATTTACAACTTCTGCTTCTTTAAAAAGATCACAAGTATTATAGAACACTATAAGAGACTTATCCCCCCCCCCACACACACACATCTGATATTAAACACAAAGGAAAATTCTATTTAGCAACCATGATAACTTTATTTGTTAAGAAAGTAATTTGGAGATTTTGCTAGTTATTTGGAAAAAACATTGCAGTATCAATTCGGAAAAACAGGGATGCTAATAATGGAATGCAAGGTGTTGCAACAGCTGCAGCACAATCTACCAGTGAATCTCTGCGTAACAACATTACACAGATGACCAATGTGCTCTTGCTGACAAAAGTCCCATAGAGACGAGGCCTCCTCCTGGCAGTACTGTCCATCTCAGCACTGTGAGGCCTGTGGGGCCAGCAGCTCGCCTCCCACCCCTGACGTGGGGTAGTGGGCCTGTGCTGACACAGGGCTGGGACAAGGAAGGGCACTATGTCTTTATTTGGAATTTGGAGGGCCTTCAGGGTGATGGTTGCTGTCCCTCCTCCTTTTTCTTGCCCTCATTGTTTCAACGCTTCCCTCTATGGCTCAGTCTTTCTTGGTCCTCTTGGCCTTGGCTATGTTTTCCTGACGTTTCTGCTTTTTCTTCTGTTCGCGGTCACGTGCTTCAATCATCTTGGCCAGTTTCCAAGAGAGCAACGCGCTGGCAATGAAGAGAGGCGTGAGGGCCAGTATGACAGTGGTCAGAAAGCCATAGGGGTCTTTGGCAGCCCACTCCACCACATACTCTGCCCACGCCCGAACATCTATCATCCTGGATCGACGGGGAAGCCTCTCTGAAACCTAAGCAAGGAAACCAGACATAGAATTCAGGAATGCAACAAATACATTTTTGTTAAGATGTTGCCCAATTGATGCTAGCTGACAAATGGGTATCTCTTATCCAGGTGTTGATACGGATAGGGATAGGGAGGCAGTGGCTCAGTGGGTAGTGCTTCCGCTTGGGAACCGGAGGGTCGCCGGTTTGAGCCCCTGCCGAGGTGCCCCTGAGCAAGGCACCGAACCCTCAATTGCTCCCCCCTCTGCGAAGGGTGGTAATGTAATGTAAGTCGCTTTGGATAAAAGCGTCTGCCAAACGATCGTAATGTAATGTAATGTAATGATACAGCTGACGGAGGTAAATACAAGCAAGTGGACTTCATCTAAGATCTTGGATAGGTTCCAAAACATCAAGATTACTCTATTTTTATGACAGATAGGAGATTTGTTCAGATATCACACTGCGGCTGTCATTGTGCTGGAGCTGGTCATCATGGAGAGCCTAAGCACCCCTGGCTTTCTGAGGAAAACAGTAAAAGACACCCAAGAGTAATAAAATGAATGATATTACTCATCCACAGGTGGTTGTTGTTACTACCTAAACACATTACACAATTGGGTTTGATAAAGAGCCATCAAATGAGGTTATCAAGACAGATATAACAGTAATAGTTCATGAAGATAACGGCGCAGTCTAACACATAATACGGTTGATTCATGTCCAGATATCTGTTCTTTGTTTATGACTTATATTTCATAATGCTTCTATTCGATTATCTAACGTGTTTTGATTCTATCGATGATGTTGATCACGTTTTCTGTGAAGATCTTAAAATGAAACGCTAACGTGACTCTTACTTTTGTCCACCGGCGTCTATTTCCTCATGCGAGCGAACAAATCGAGCAGCAGATCGTTTGTTTAAGGCTGGTGAGGACAAACAACTTACAAGTTCCAACTTAACACTCGTCATGCTTAACCACTAACTCGCTTTATCCGAAATGCAGCTTTTCACCACGTTATATTTGAACATAAACCCACTGCCCGATCTGCAAGTATCAAACATCAAGACAAACTAATTATCAATATTAACATTGAGATTCAAATAGTAAAGATGACGATTGAAACATTTGCAATGCTAATTGCTAATCCGCCCAAACACAGCGGCCTAGTTTGACAGAAAGACCAACGCTCCTCGGCACGACAGCACAACGGAACAAACAAACAGAACAAATGCTGCAAAGCGTCGTTTATGTTCGTGACTGGTGACGTTGCTGCTCTAAATACCGAACATATTTACCAAATACTGGGTTTTTACTTCCACGACGGAAGAATCGCGTCTCGGTCCCAGGAAGTCAACTGGTGTGAACGCTTGGGTTTTTTTCTCCTGAAACTTTATTTAAACGACATTCAAGAGCAAAACAACAGCGTTACAAGACAGAATTGTGCTCGATTAAAAATGTGTTCAATTAACGTGGATATAATACAAAGTGAACGCTGAGGGGACGCAGTTCATAAAAACAAATTAAATAAAAGACGAGAATGAACCATTTTGGAAGGAATTACGGAGCGTTTCAATGAGCTTGTGTATTGTTTGACGTCGAATTCAATACTACAAAATCTTTTTCTTTTTTGTTTTTATCTTGGAAGTGACTTTCAAAATGGAAACATGGCAAATAAAATTAATTTAGAAATAGCTAACTGTTCATTTTTCTTCGAAAGAGGGTAAGTGTAGTTTCTTTACCTTCAAACTGGGCAGAAAATTTAAAATACAGGTTCTAGTGCAGTGAATGTATATGTGTTGTGTTCCTGTTCACCTTGTCAGTGGTCTTAGTTCATTTGACAGTATAATCAAGCTGTATGTGGTTTACTAGTATTTCTAAACAGTTATTTGTGTAAATTAGGCTAAGGAGCTGGGAGCTAAATTCCCATAGCTTGCCTCAATTGGAAAATATGCATTACATGTGTCTGACTATATAACAATATACGTTTATTTTGGTTGTGTGTGTGTGTGTGTGTGTGTGTGTGTGTGTGTGTGTGTGTTTCACATAATCTTTGAACATTTACTTTCTGAAAATGATTCAACATGATAACTTTCTTTACCATTTGTTTCTTTGGCTTTGGCATTGGAATGGGATATATTAGCCATATATTGTAAAATTTACACTCAAGAAACACAAGCTTTTCACAGTATTAAGCACTACATACATAGTAATTGTATCAGTAGCGCCAAATTAAAAGCAACAGCAGCAATCATGGTAAACTAATAAGTGACACTAGCAGCAGCAGTTAAAATTGGAGTGGTGGTTGTATAGTAGCTGTAAGAGTACAAACACTTGCAACATTTGTTGCAGTATTATTGAAATAGTAGCAATAATAGTTGTTTATGAACGGTATTAGCAGCAATAATAAATGCAGCACCAACCATAGCAGGAGCAGTAATATACTACCAAAAGTACTACAAGTAATAGAAGCAATTGCAATGTTGGCAAAAGTTGTGTTCATTCTATTTGTTCAAGCAGTCGTATTCCTCTTAGGAAATTTAATTAGTAGTATCAAACATAGCCTAACATCATGCTGCTGACAGACCCACTGGGTGCAAGATCTCACAATAAATGCAGTAAATCATACAATAGATAGACACATGGGAAGAGTGGGCTGAAAGCAGCAGTAATAAATAGAGACAAGTAATTAATACAGAGGTGCTGAGTGCCAATTAAAATCTAATCTTTATTGTCTGTAATTTCAGTGCTGACCATTAAAGACACGTAACATTGTTAACGTTAGTAGTAGCATAGCGGAAGTGTTACTAATAGTAGAACAGGGTATCAAATTTCAAGTTTATGTAAGCAAGGAAGTCGAATTCACAGGAGAGATAAGTGATAAGTGAACATAATGTGGAGTGAAATCAGTTTGGAATGGAGAATAATTCTCTCAAACTACTAAACGAACTATCAAACATTATGTACCGTGATACAATACAGTGGTTTATTATGAAAATAACTAAATAGCCTAGAAACTGAATAGACCTGTTTGGAAAATATATAATAGATATGAATATGAAAACAGCAACACCCTCGACAACACAATAGGTAGTCAAATTTGTCTCCAAAGCCAAAGATAAAGCAATAGGTTTCCTCAGAAAAAGAAAAAAGCCTAAAGCTGTACTGGCCTTCTGAGAAAGATGACTAACATAACAAAGGGGGACCTGCTGGCTTTGTGAACTTCCTGTGGGGAAGTATTGAAACCAAATCAGGTTAGGCCACATCTGCTCTGTCCATACGGCATGGATCACTTTCAGCGCGGTTCAAAGGCCAGCCTTTTAGACCTACTCACAGAGGAAGGAGAGGGGCAGCTGGGAACACATGCAGAAGGCAGACGCACAAACAGACATTCTGGTTTACCAGCATAGTTTTGGCTAAGTTTAATTGACAATCTAGAAAAACTCTCCAATCTGGTGGCTTTTTGTTGAACAGTTATAATTATTAGTTTGTGCTCCGTGTCTCCTCGGTGTGTGTTACAGGCGGGGATCCAGGGGGTGGGCAATGCAGCCGCACCCTAACCCCTGATGACTATTTTACTCCTTCAGAAGTAGGCCCCCTTTCATGATACAGCTATGGAAATAACATTACAGCTGCAGAGGAGGAAGGGGGCCATAAAATAGCTGCAACACAATTTATTGTTAATCAGCTCCACTGGCGGTGTGTGTGTCATAATTGTGACTTGGAAAATGGCTGGTCTGGCAAGAGCTCAAGGAATTTCCAAATTTGTTTGATTTCACCTTGTCTGATGCAAGGTTGGAAGATTAAAGCCATACACATCTGTGTGTGTGTAGTAGTAGTAAACTTGTGCCTAACAGCTGACCAGCATGACTGATTAATGACTACAGGGGACAGGCATGTCCATCTCCACATCTTCATGTTCCCCCTCCCACGCCCTTTCTGCTTTTGACAGCTCGGAGGCCATTGGACTAAAGCCTTGAAAACAACCACCACGCTGTCATGGAGAAGGCTGGAGCCTGCGGTGGTAGCTCAGGCTCTGAAGGAAGAAAGTCAGTTTTCTTGCCCCCTCTTGTCCCTGTGGGAAACTGTTGGACCGCCCCTGGATTAAGTCCCCGCCTTTAAACTCAAATAAGAAGGAAACTTCAAAGGCCGTCGGCCGCCGGGGCTCCGCCCTCGCGCTCCCGTACGGCTTCACAAAGGATTTGCCGACGTTCGGGAATTCCGCCTCCAGTTCCTTTTATAGCGCCACTCGTGCGCTGGCAACGCTCCAGAATCCCGCCCATCCCGGTTACTTTGACAACACAAAGGACTTCACGGAACTCGGAGGCGCCGCCTACATTTCCAAATAAGGGCAGCCTGTCCATGTACGGCAAACAATCGGTGCGAGATTGCCCTTTTCTCTTCCTTATCCCGTTTATATGATCGGAGAGGAACTGCGCTTCAGGTTGGAAGCGGTGCGATCATGGCCGAGCGAGTCCAGCAGCCCCCAGCCAAGCGGCTCTGCTGCCGGCCCGGCTACAACTCGGCATGCAGGCAGGGGCAGCGGGCTGGAGGAGTCCTGTGTGGCGGCGCAGGGTCCGCTCCGGGAGGGTCGGGGAATGGAAAAACGCACAACCCCGAGTCGTTGCTCGACATCGCGGCGCGTAGAGTCGCGGAGAAGTGGCCGTTTCAGAGGGTGGAGGAGCGGTTCGAAAGGATCCCGGAGCCCGTCCAGCGGAGGATCGTATACTGGTCATTCCCGAGAAGCGAGAAGGAGATCTGTATGTATTCGTCGTTCAACGCTGGAGGAGAGGAAAGTGGAACTAACGGGGACAATAATGACGAGACCCAGCTGCCTTTCCTACGGGGTGTCACTCTGCTGGAGGGTGGCTGGGTGGACAACGTATTGCAAGTCGGTAAGTGGGCTAACATTGGAGTAACGCAGGAATAACAGCTTATAACAAACAACACCACATCCAACAGTGTTTGCCTTCTTCCATGGCAACGTGCCAGGCTTTAAAGGGCTTATATTTGCCTTGCGTAGCCATGTCTATTACCAACAATGTGGGTTATTTCTAACCCAGTCTCCCCTATAGCTGGGTGAGAACAGCCTATTTCCAGAGGAGCTTGTAATAGTAGCCCACTTCTTCTTGTTTTTGCTCACTGAGCTGCGCGCATTGAATTGCCCACAGCCATCCCAATTGGAAGCTTAGCACTTTGTTCCTATTTTTGTGTGTTTCCAGCTCTCCGTGCCCCCACCAATGGGTACGCAGACAAAAGCCCCCTATATCTTTTCACCGCTGGCTAAATAGACGATATTTAGAAAGGGTGGGAGGGACGGTGATTTAAAGCCACAGTGCTTCTATTTTGTTTGCCAAACACCTTTGTGAGGCAGATTGGAGCTTTTATGTTGCTTTTGCCATATTCATATAAAGCCCCAGCTATATACGGATGTAAAGGCACTAAATGTGTTTTCTCTTAGCTGCATTATTTGTGATGGAGCAAAGGGTAAACAGAGGTGTTTGGGGCTCAGCAACCCCCTGCCTGCCTGCCTGCCTGCCTGCCTGCCTGCCTGCCTGCCTGCCTTTCTTGCCTGCCTGCCTTGCCTGCCTGCCTTTGCCAGAGCAATAATATTTCACTGCATTCGTCAGTGCAATAGTCTCAGCTGTCAATCCAGCTCCCCACCCTTGGAAACGGTTCAGGATTCTAATCCCATTACCCTCCCCAGTTCATCTGAATCTTAATGCATTCTGCAAACAAGATTTTATGCATGATCTTCTTCTTCCTCCCTCCCTCCCTCCCTCCCTCCCTCCCTCTCTGTCTCCCTCTTGCTCTCCTCTCCCTCTCTCTCCCTCTCACTTTTTGGCTCACTATCCCCCCAAAGAATCCGTGTGGAGATGGCTTCAGCTCTTGTGGGCTCAGAGAATGTGCAGTGCACAATAGTAGCCATGGAGCAGGCAGACAGCTTTCTCCTTCACTGGCCTGTTTACCAGATTCCCCAGCGTTAGACTCATTTATGTGCTCACTCTCATGGCGCTTTAGGAAGTTAAACACGGTAATCTCTTAGTGAAATTAAAACATTATGCACCAGTGGGGAGATATGTGTGTCCGTTTGTGTGTGAAAGACAGAAAAATAGTCTGTCAGAAAAGTAAGAAACACAGGAAAGGACAGGGTTAGTTTTCTGTGGCGACCCTTGTGTGTTAGTGTGAAAATCGGAAAGAGAATGTGTGTCAGTGTGTGTGTGTGTGTGTTGGGGGGCGGGGGTGTGTGTGGTGATAAACACAGAGGGGGGACAGTGCATGCGTTTGTGTGTGTGTGTGGGCAAGTGTATCTTCATCTGCACGGGCTGTCAGTCTCATCCTGCATGCTCACACAGAGTGGAGGATGACAGGCGAGTACGCAGCAGGAGGAGGGCATGTTATGCTGATTGCAATTTTCGCCCCAGAATTTTTTTTTTTTTTGCTGGGAAAAATAAAGCCAAGGAAGAGCAAATGATAAATAAAAGATGCAATCTTCTCCAGGGGACAGGCAGCCACTGGAGGATGAGGGCTTTAAAGCAGGGCAGCATAGGAGGGGGGCTGTCAGCCACATCACACAGCACATGTATTGGCCCATCAAACACACACAGTGGGTCTGGCCTGGAAAAAAAATGCAGGGTGGGTGCGTGTGGGTACGTGTGTGTGTGTGTACATGAGCATTCTTGTTTGTGCTGTTGTATGTGGCCTCTTTGTGTGAATGAGTGTCTGAGTGTGTGTGTGTGTGTGTGTGTGTGTGTGTGTGTGTGTGTGTGTGTGCTGTCAGAGGGATAGGATTCAGTGTTGATGATGAAAGACAGTGGAGCAATAGAATAGATGTGGAGGTTATTGTGTATGGGGGGAAAGCTAATATAGTTGAATGGATCTGCTGTCGTTGTATTCCTCTCCTCCCCCTCTCGTCTCCTCCTCCACCTCCATCTCTCCCAAGTGAGCAGCTATAAAACTCTCCATATTTACTCCCCTAAGGCCAACTACCAGCCCCCAGTCTCCTGTGATTATTTATCTTTTTCTCAAAGACATTAATCACACGCTCTTTCCTTTTTTCCCCCCTCTCTCTTTCCATACATCAGTGCTGTGGAGGGTATGGATGGGAGGGTGGCGTTTACGGGGGAAGAGCGATAGATCGGGTGATATCAAGGAAAAGAGGGGAAGCCAAGAGGGGGAAAAGTGGGTGGAAAAATGCAAAAGAGGAGAGAGGTATTGAAATTGTGATTGCGAGAGAAAAGGATGCGTGAAGGTAAGGAAGGAAGGAAGCTGGGAGAATAAGAGAGAGAGAGATGGATGGCTTGTTCTTTCTCCCATGCGAGCTCATCTATTCCAGTGCCAACCTTCCAGATAAATATTCAAATACGAATGCAAGTTTTTCCAGCAGTCCACTGCGCCTCAGTTACAGCAGCGTAATATCAGCCGAGCGTCAGCCCTCTGTGATGGATTTGTCAGGTCGTGGAACACAAATTGTGGCCTATATTCAAACGCGTCGGTGAGCAGGAAGACAATTTAAAAAAAAGAGAAAAGTCCCATAACAACTGCTGTCATGAAAATTACATTGTCACAAGCTGATCACAGTCCCGAGTTTCAGTTTTCTTTAAGTATTCAGTCAGGCCATGCTGTGCCGTAACTGAGCATCATCGTCTGGCTCAGGAACCTTCCAGAGCTGCCGGTTCTGATCACAGCATCTGTTCTCAGACCCCCTTGTGTAATTTAGACTCGGCAGCTCCTCATGCTGAAAAGGAAGGCTAGTATTATGGTGCCCCGTCCTCTAATTATAGAATTCTAATCCTATGGCTCTAACATGGCATGACAAAGCATGTTTGCACTCCATTACCCTCCTTCCTGTTTTAGTCCTCCAGTCTGGGTCAAGTTCATCCCTTCTCCCTTCTCATTCATTTATGATATCTGCTGTCCTGCTTCCCCTCCTCCTCCCTCCCTTTGACCCCCCCCCCCCCCCCCCCCCCCCCCCCCCCGCTTGTCTCTAGGGCTTTGTGCTATGAGGTAAAAATCCCCTTCACACACACACACACACACACACACACACACACGTCACCACCTCCACCTCAGTCTTACTATCCTGTTACGGTAAGCCCCACGTCCCTAAGGAGCGACATACTGATGCCTGGCATATGTCGCTCTATGCAATGTCATTAGTAGAGGCTACATGCTGCAGCCCTATTTATCCAACGCTACATGTAAGGGGAATGTCATGTTATCACACTCCTGCCCCAAATCTGAGGGATGAGCAAGCCTCATTGTACTGCTTTATGGAGCTAGAATGAAGGTAGAAGCGTATGTTCTCTGTCCTATTTTGGTGCATTTTCCGTGGTGGTTGTTTTGAGGCTGGATCGCCTGTAATATTTTGCCCTTCCTCTGCCTAAAATATCACTGAATGTCCATGGCTGTCATGCCTGTTTGAGTGTGAATGTCATCCTCCTCTGCTCCACCTATTTTTGAGATGAGTGTGTGTGTGTGTGTGTGTGTGTGTGTGTTTGCGTGTGTGTGTGTGTCTGTCTGACTCTGCGCTCCCGCATGCTCATAACTCAGGTTAATTTGTTCACGCTCTGGAGAATCTTAATTAGGTTTCTGCGTCATCTACTCTCTCACCCTCTTTTTATCATGATGTCAGTGAAATAACATGCACACGGGTGGTTCCCTGCTTTTAACCTGTTCTCTTTCGTAACACAGATGGTGTAAATGATAACACAGACTCTCCTAAACCGTGTGTTAAGCTCCCAAACTGCCTAAGGTGTGTGAATAGAGCAGCTGTAGTGCCATTTGTGCTTTCATATGGACTGTAGATCACATGTGTAGTAAGTTGTGTATTTAGTAACCCAGGCTGAAGTCTGAAGATTGGACTATGGGCAGAAACGTGAGTACATTTTGCACACAAACGCAGGCAACAGCCCACAAAAGTAGAGGATTGATAAAAATGACAAAGAAGATTTGCACAGACAAGTAGGTTATTGTTTGGGTGACAAAGCAGTGAGCCAAATGCCAAGGAGAAATCTGTGCCACTCCAAACCAAGAGTGACGCACAGCACATTTGTGTAAGAACACATCCAGCGCACACCTCATTTATTCTGCACTTTTCTAAACTAAGAATTCACAAGGCCTTTCCAAAAGCTTTTCGAGCGCCTACATCAACATTTCAAGCATTTTGTCCACAAAGGTGCAGAATTTAAGATGTGGGACGTAAATCTTGCACGAGCATGTCGTCTGTGAGGCACTATCAGACCCAGCTAAGCTTTTTGGTGAGTGAGGGCTTATTCTCTGTGTTGGTGTGTGGGCTGTTTCTTTTCATGTGGGTGGATCTGGTTTTATTTTCCTGTTAGCTTTTAGAGTTCCTTTATCTTTTACAGTGCCCACATGGCTACCAACAGAGACGGAATGCCTCCTAATACGTTATACGTCTGCGTGAAACCAACATGTTGTAAAGTGGACAGAGAGACTTATAAAAATGCTGACACAGTGTGACTCAAGACTTTAAAAGTCTTTCCCAAGCTGCTTGTTATTCTGAATTAGAAGAGGAGAGAAGTTCCTTTGAGCAGGAAAAGAACACACTCATATAATCAGACACCATCCCTGGACCAAACTGGAGAGCTCGTATTGAGGAGCAGTGATCCTGGTTGTGGTGCCTCAGGTCTACCCCCGGCTATGCCACTAAACCTGGGCTTGTATCGTCATGGAAACATGGCTGAGCCTGAAGCTAGTGTAAACATCTGGTTATCCAAGAATGGAGAGAGAAGTAGAGAGAGAGAGAGAGAGAGAGAGAGAGAGAAAGAGGCAGCAACCACATCCATGTGAAGAGACTCTAAGTCTTTAGGGAGAGTGCTCTCTCTCCATCTGAGATAGGGGAGAAACCAATTCCATGCCTTTGTCTCATTATGTCTGCTGAATGGAAAGAAGATAGGATATGTCTCAGCTGTCCTGTAATGGAAACATGTTTGCCCAGTCTGTGTATGTGTGTGTGTGCTCTGTTTGTATGGATCGACGAAAGACTGCAGATGTTTGTTTTTTTCTGGGTCTTTCTGTATAATTTCACCATATCAGCTTAGTGTTCGATAGGTGGCTATACAAAGAAACGGGTTAATCACTCTTGTTCTGCCTTTGTAGTGAACGCATAGAACTTGATGTAAATGTGTGAGCGTCTTAAGTCTTAATGCAGTCTCCGATAACTGTCAGACTGCCATCTCGAGCCACTTTTCTCTCTGGGTGGCCCTATTGAGAACCAGACCCATAAACCTAGACCCGTGCTGTACCCTCTAGGGAACAGTGGCCCACCAGCCACCGCTCTGCAGCTTCCTCGGTCGCATTCCCAGTGCACCAAAACTTTCCAGAAAGCCTCAATCCCAGTGCTTTTCATAGCTTCAACTGCAAACCCTAACCAACCCGACCCAGATGTGCCCCTGGACGGATTACTCCTACCACAGACCAAGACTTTCTCCAGTCAGCCTTCTTTTTTCTAAACTCAGCCATAGCTTTTTTTTCCCTCTGCCCCTCACATTTTGTACCAAAGATGTACATTTAGACTGTCCTGCCATGTCTAGGCACGGCTAACGTCTGTCTGCCGTGCTTCCAGTCTCCCTACCTGACTCCTGCCAGCCTCCTCCCCGCTCCCAGGCCTAGACATGGCCGTTTCCTGCCCGCCCCTCTTTAATCACCGCTCCCGGTTCCAGCCCGGGCTGCCTCGGTTCTGCCGCACTCGCAGGCCCTGTAACCAGTTGCCCAAAGACCACACTTGAAAATTACCCTACGCACTAATGCTGGCACGTATACAGACACGCTCAGTGTACAAGATCAGTGTGTGTTGCCCCTGTTAAAATAAACCGAGTAAAGTCATAAAGTTTCAGCATGAGCTCTCTAGCGTCTGCTCCGGTCTCACTTCCAGCTTGAGTTGTCTCCTGTCCCAGACTGTGGCTGCTGGGCGTGCGTCAGCACAGCTCCTCGGCTGGCTGAGTCTGTCTAGGAATCCAGTCCTCCTTCCGCAGAGCTCCTTCACCTCTCTTCTCTGTGAGCAAAGGGAATGGAGTGCAGAGACCGGGGGATAGAAAGGCTACTAAATCCACAATGACAAGGCCCTATTAAAAGCCGCTTTTTTCTATTTCATTTAATGACTTTTATTACCAGCTGCCCTTCTCTCTTCGATTTGGCAATAATAACAACAGGGGAATGCAGCGCTCAGCGTTCTCCTATCTGATGCTCCCTTTCACTTTTTTCTTTTTAATGAATTCCTCTTTGCACCAATGGGCTGCTGAAATAAGCACAAAGCACTCCAAGACTCTGCTTGCTGCAGTAGAAGGTTCAATGTATTTATGCTGTGTGTGTGTGTGTGTGTGTGCGTGTGTGTGTGTTTATGTGTGCTCGTATTAAGTATGAGGGCCAATGTTAAAGGCAGTTTCGCCCCAGAAGCCAAACAGCTTTAGATCAGCTACAGGCTACAACCGATGTGTTTGTGTTCGTGTGTGTCACATATTACATGCTTACACAGGATAGTTTCCTTTGAATGGAGATGATGGTCGATGTTTTTCAGTGCATGTTCTTGCGAGCATGTGCGTGTTCTGCTGGGTGTGTGTTTATGGCTCAGCGAGTGTGTTTATGGCCGTGTGTCACGCTGAATAAAGGTGAGGCATGTTAATGATAAGAGGGTGGATGACATTCCCGTCTGCCATCATTCTCACCCTATCTCGTTTCCACTCCTGCACGCTCACATGCATTAACACACATACTTGCCTTGGTGCAAGGGCGCCAGTGACTAGGCGCCTTAGAATAAACAACAGCACAAGATGAGGGTTTACCTGCCACCGACCCCTGTCACACACACACGGGCACACACACACACACATACATCGCTGGAGGTGTTCACTCATCGACTGGTCCCTCCCCCAGCATTGAGCTAGCCCTGTGCTGACCTCTTCACTTGACCCCCGGGGATTTAGGAAAGCCAAAGGTCAACCTGGTCAGACTGTCCCTCCAGTGGCCAATTGCTTTGCTTGAAAGACAGGTCCATGCGCATGCATTGTTTTCCAATAAACACCATGTGACCAAAGGAGACATGTTAGTGTGTGTGTGTGTGTGTGTGTTATTCACATTCCAATGAGTAGTTTCCCACCTGAGATATCAATACTGAGACAGCAAATAAGCAAATGCCCAGTTGTGGTGAAACAATCTGGAACCAAGCAAAGAACGAGATGTGCGTGTGCGTGTGTGTGTGTGCGTGTGTGCCCGTGTGCATGCGTGCGTGCGTGCGTGCATGCGTGCGTGCGTGCGTGCGTGTGTGTTGGGGGTGGTGGCGGGGGGGGCTCTCACCATTCTCTCTTGCCCGGCAGGCTTGAGTGTAGTGTGAGCTATGCGAAGGAGGAGGAGGAGGAGGTCCTGAGAGTGTGAGGTGCCTCTGGCTGTGCCTAGTCCAACGATGTCGTGGCTGTGTGGCATGTGAGACATGCATTCACTGCTCTGTGGCAGAACAACTCTGAATAGAGCTGGAAAGGCTCTCGGCATGAGAGAGAGACAAAGAGCCAGAATGAGAACGATTCAAAGGCAGAGAGAGAGAGAGAGAGAGAGAGAGAGAGGGGCGATGGAATTTAGTTGCCCTTTGAAGAGTTTTGTCTTGAAGGGGTTTCTTTCTTTACTTCTCTCTTACTTTCTTTTCTTCTCTCTTTCTTTCTTTCTTTCTTTCACTCTTAAGCACTCCTTGTACCTCCCTCCCTCTCCCCATCTCTCTCTCTCTCTCTCTCTCTCTCTCTCTATCTCTCTCTATCTCTCTCTATAAGTTCTCCAAATCTTCCCCTCCCCTCACTTTTCCCCTTCTCAGTTTTCCAGTTTCATATCCCAAGTGAGGGCAATAGAAACTCATATCTTATTTACACTGCCCATATCTAGATACAGCATGTTTCCATAGTGCTTCCTGTGTCTACATTCCCAAAGGAAATGCAGCCCGCTAGCTAGCTCCCGGTCTCCGCGCAAGCTAGCAGACTGCATCCAGACCTCGGGGAAGATCACTGTTTCTACATTTAGAAGCTCTTTGTTTACCCCCGTCTGGAATTAAGAGAACAACGGGACTTGGCCTATTTGCTGTGATGTCTTCCATTAAGGATTTTCTCTTTTATAAGATCCTTACTTTCACATGAAACCAGGAATAAGAGATCACCATGGAAGCCCCAGGCACCACCAGTCCTCACCTTCTTCTTAGCTGATGCTCTGAATGAGCGGTCATTGGTTCGGTGCCTTGCTCAGAGGCACTACTGAAGGAGATCATTCTGGAGAAACTACAGCTGTGATAGCTAATCCGTGACCTGCTGTGTGACAGATGTTGAGTTAATGCGGCAACGCCTCGGAAAATAAAGATAAACACAACCAAGAATACTTGTGTCATAATATTAATCATTATATTGTAATACTGCAGTTATTTGATGTGTTATTGAAAATATTTATCTCGGTAGAGTGTGACAGCCAGTTACTGGGAATAAACTTTTGGAATTGGCCAGAGTCAGACTGAAAACATCTAATAATCCTTCACAGAATTCAAAACTGGGAATCCAAACGCTCATGTCACAGTAAAATACGCAGGATAATCTTAAAATAATCACATTTAGCGTAGAGTGAGGAATTTAAAACGCTTCAATGTGGTGTTGCCATACACTTCTTCCCACATTATCCTCCACAATGTAACATAACTGCTGCTGGATGTCATGGCCACCCTGTCTGTTTGCATTCTTCTCCATACCTGGCTGACCAGCTATCCAGCTGCCAGGCCGCCGTGCTGGCCGATTGGCCGATCGGCTGACTGGATGGCTGGCTGGCTGGCTGGCCGGCTGGCTGGCTGCTTGTCCCTCCTGGGTGGCTGCATCGCCTCACCTCCTACCCCCCTCACAGCCAGTGACAGCCCAGCCCAGGGAGACATGGGTAATGGTCCTCTCTGATGTACAGCCTGACTCAATTGGACTGGATGGCAGACACACGCCTAAAATAACAAAAGGAGGGGAGAGAAAGAGAGAGGGGTAGGGAGGGGAGAAAGGGAGGGGGGGAGGGAAGGAGCGAAGCGATCGATAAAGCAGGGACACATCTCCTAATAAAGATTTATTCCCCCCCCCCCCCCCCCCCCCACACACACACACACGCCATCCGCCTTGGCAGGGCCAAGAGGGGGAGGAGAGAATGTGATTAGTGGACTTCGTCTCCCAGGGTGCCTCTGAGCGCATGTGCATCTGTGTGTACAGAAGTGTGTGTGTGTGTGTGTGCCCTGTGCGCGGCGTGTGTGTGTATTTTTGCATCTCTGTGTGTTTATCACGCCTCTCTCCTCTGTACGCTCCAAAGCAAAGAGGGTTAAAAGCAGACTCTGTCATTTGTTGTGCCCGTCGTGGCACCGGCAGCAGCAGCAGCACAGCAGCAGCTGTGTCCCTGCCTCTCTCTCTTCCTGTCAGCTAATATTTAGTTAATCTTTGGTCTGGGACCTACGGGACTGGCCGGAGCTCCTGGTGCCCCATCCATCTCCCGCTGATCTATATTCCACACTGGATCCCTGTGCCATTAACCACCACCAAGGGGAGGAGAAAAGAGAGAAGGGGATGGAGAGGCCCAGAGGTAAAACCAAGAGGAAAGGGCAGATGGGTGGAGGGACAGTGGCAAAGAGACTGAGACAAGAGTGATGGAGAGAAAGCAATGGAGGGAGGAGGAGGAGGGGCTGTCTGCTGTCTGAGAGCAGGAGGAGTGGAATGGGAGGAGAAGAGGAGGGTCAGCTATTAAAGCAAAGAAATGAAATGAGAAAGTGCAAAGCAAGAATTGTGCGCAGGGATGCATTTACCAGGTTTTTAGTTTATTTTTGGAGCCTCTCTCTTTCTCTCTCTCTCTTTCTCTCTCTCTCTCTCTCTTTCTCTCTCTCTCTCTCTCCTGTCTTCCCCCCCTCCTCCTCTCCCTCCTGCTTGTTGTGTATGCTAACCTAGCAGGATCCCTTAACATTCAAGAGCAGGTGGAAGCGCTTCAAAATCCGTCTGAAAAGGAGAATAAGCAACAAACGGAGTGGCGGAGTGTTTCCACAAGGGGGTTTGAAAGGTTGAGGAGAAAAAGGACGCGTACGTAGGTAGAGAAGAGGGGAGGGGGGAGGAGGAGGAGGAGGAGGAGGGGAAGAAGAAGAGGCGTCAGAGGAGTGGGAGTGAGTAATCCGTATGCAGTGAGTGGGCCACTTGATTGATATGCATTGTGTAGCTATGAGGGGTCCACCTGCGAAGGCTCCAAGTGCTGAGTCACTCACTAACTCACAGACTAAATGCTTTTATCCCAGACGCCTGGTCCATCTGAATGGAATATAATAGGCCATAAAGTGCTTTGCTAGCAGCGGCTGCTTGCCCCGTGGCAAACCCTCGCCCCTCGCTCCCCTACTCTAAATCTCATTTCACCACTTTATGGAAACAAAGTGCTCATACGCTCTGCTTTAATTATGTCTTTTTTCTCTCTCTTCCGCCGCTGTTTTCTCCTCTTTCCATCCCTCTTGTTTTGTTGTTCCTCCCGCGGCGTTCCTCAGATCCTCTTCTCCACTTCCACCCTCCTTCTCTCGCTCTCTCCTCTGTCCTCACTCCCTGCGTACCTCCCCCATTCAGTTATGTTGGATGGCTTTGTTGTGTGTGTGTGTGTGTGTGTGTGTGAGGGGCACCTGTTTGGGATCTCGGTGTGTGTGTGTTTAGGGTCATGTCTGCAGGTCGTGCAGCAATGAATAGCAGGGCTGTTGCGGAACCACAACTGGTTTGAGAAGGGGGGGAATAATTACGGCCAGTAACAGGGGGAGAGTAGGAGGAGGATGGAGGGATAAGGGAAGGAGAAGTGGAGTGAGGAAGAGGGAGAGAGGAAGGGAAGAGTGGTTGCACAGCCAGTGAGCCCTAACCACCTTCTGTCAGTCTGTCTGCTCTCAGCACTGTTTTCTCTCTCATAGGAATCTAATGGCTTTTCCACTGTCCGCTTTCCAAACCTCCACCACCTCCACCTCCCCTTCTCCTCCTCCTCTCGCATACCCCTTTACCTCCACACTATTTTCCCCTTCGCACTGGTCTCCCCTTCCCCTGCATCTCCTCTCACTTTCCGCTTTCCCTGTTAAAATTCTCCCCTGAAGTCTCAGCACCGTCTTCTCCTCCTCCCTGCCTCCCTCCCTCCCTTTCTCCCTTCGTCCTTCCAGCTGCTGGCCAGGGGAACAGCTGACTAAATCTAAAGCTGGGGCCCCTGGCTCTGGCTCTGGCTCTGGCCCCGGCCCCAGCTCTGCCACAGCCTCCTCCTATTCCCAGCCCCCTCCCTCCCTCCCTGCCTCCCTCGTTCGACTGGCCCGTAGCCCTGGCTCCTCTCTCAGCAGCCCCAGCTCAGGCTCTGGCCCTGCCTCTGAGCCTCAGCTCCAGCTCAGCCTGACTCTCTGCGGTTCCCTTCAGCCATCCCCCTCCATCCCACTTGTGCACTGAAAAGCCTCAAACCCATCTCTCTCTCTCTCCTTCTCACCCATAACCTTGCCCTCTCTCTTTTCTCAGCATTTCTTCATAATTCATTTGTTCCCTTTAAAGCTTCCTCCCCACTCCCACAAAAGCCTGTAGCTGGGCCCCTGGTGCTGGCCCAACTTCTCTGGACTCCAGCCTCATTCGCTTTGGCTTGGTTTCAATTCCCTGGCTCCTATACCCGGTCTCTGTAGCCAGGCATCTCTCTCTGGCTGGTAACGTCAGTCACTGTAACTCAATGTGGCCTGCTTCATTCTGAGCCATGATCAGCTTGAAAATTTGTCAGTTTGGGCTGAATGCTTCCAGCGAAGCTCTTTGTGTCATCATGTGTTTCTTTGTCTATTCTTTTAACATGTGTAGACAGGCAATCACATGTACGCACGCTGCACACATGCGTGCATCTTACCAGGGTGAGAGCGTACTGCGTGACACATGATTGGCAGCGGGGGGAGGTAGGAGATAGGCAGAGGCAGGGGAAGTGGGCTTTGTCACATCTGTGGGCAAGCCGGCGGGTTGAGTTTGATCGCTTCCCAGGGTAGCAGCCTTTGTCCCCCCTCTGTTTCTGTCTGAGCAAAGCTGCAGGGCTCTGTGATTAGGTGCAAGGCCAGGTTTCACCATCACTCTTCAATAACAGACATTGCCTACAGAAGACACCTGTCAGTGCTCCTCCTCCTCTTTGACACCAGACTGCAGTGGGACCACTGAGAAAGGACTGACAGAATTAAGTTCAGAGGTCTCCTTACACACACACACACACACACACACACACACACACACAATGTTTTCCTTTTGTGTGGAAATAGACCAATTTCAGTAACACCAGAACGTTCTGGAATACTTCACATCTCTTGGTGCCTTATAGTCCAGCCCCTCCCTGACTATATAATGCACAATACTGTAGCTTTGCTGTCTTCGTAATCTTTTTCTAGAGTTTGAGTTGTGTGTGTGAGTGTGTGTGTGGGCCTGCTGACTGGCAGATGCAGGATGATGAAAGCAAATCACGTTCGGCAGACTGCAAAGATTTCTCTATTCTGCCATTTATTGGCCACAATGCACAACAACCTCTCTCCCATTGTGGAGAGGAAAGAGCTGGAAAAGACAGAGGAGGCAGAAGGGAGAGAATCGACCATCCCAACAGCCAGAGGGGGCAGGGGGGTGCTAAATAATCACAGCTTAGCACTATAACTGACTGCCTTTGAATCAAAACTGGCTTTTTCATATACATTTGTTCTGATACCAGGAGTGTCTGCGGAGAAACTGTTGGCTTGAAGCTGTAGACAACAACTTTCCCTGCATTTGGTTGAGGTTTGATTCCCCATTCGGAGGCTTTTCGGTGTGTTGGTGTCTATGTGTTTTGTATTGACCTGCACAACAGTCATTAACCAAGTGTGAACGCTAAGATGAGGTAAGCCGCTTGGTTCTGCTCCTGTAACCTTGATGTGAGTAGACCTCCCTTTCTCCTCTCTCTCTCTCTCTCTCTCTGCCTCTGTCTCTCTGTCTCTTTCCCCCCTCCCACCTCCCTCTCTCTCTCTCTCTCTCTCTCTCTCTCTGCCTTAGCCTCTCTCGCCTTTATTCCTTCTCTTGTCCAGGATGGCACCCATTGACTGCCATTGACCTAATTTGGGCAAATTTCACTGACCTACTTCATGGGTGGATGCTGACTTGCCCACGGGTGGGGATCCTCCCTCCCACAGACACGCACACACACACACACACACACACACACACACCCCTGTTAAGCCTCTGTCCCAGCCTCCTTTTGCACTTGAGCATCTCAAATGAACATAATGAGAATCTCAAAGTCCCAAATCTCTGAAAAAGACTTAATCAACAGAATTGTGTCTAGACATGATTACCTTTCTGTCACTGGTGAAAATGCGAGTTTAAACAAATTTGACCAAACAATATGAGTATGATTTGAGCGTACACACTCGCTGAAGCCGCCCTGCCAGGTTGCAGAGATACTGACAACAGTGTCTGAAGCAATTTTCCGGTACTGCTCCTTGTTTTTAGCGGATGATTTCCCAGTTCACCAGGCACAGACGATACACTGGAGGGTTTTGGGAAAGAGGTGGTCATAAGATCAGCAGTTGGATTAGCTTTGTGTGATTTTATATTTATTTTTTTACGTGTTAATGCTTAGTAATAAACTGCTCTGCCTGCAGCATCCCATGAGGACATGATGCTAGAAAGCAAGTCTAACCTGATTCAGTGTTTTGGTCACACTGGTGTATTATTCTTTGTACCATTTTGTGTAGCTGGGTGTGTGAGAGAGAGAGAGAGCTTTTATTATTTTATTCTATTTCTTTAGTGCCTCTGTGTGTGGTTTGTGTTTGCCCACATGCATGCAGGATGTGCGCCCCACAAACGCAACCCATTTATGCAAACGAACACATGCATACGCACTTACACTGGGTAGACATATGTTGTCATGGCAACGTGTGGAGATGTCAACAAAAGAGGCTCCAGGGTGAACATTGTCTCCCTCTTGTCCAGCAGGGTGCAATTTATCTCAATGTAGCCATGAAAGGCAGCTATTTACATGAAACCAGAGCTGTTTCTGGGAAATGGGGGTCTTCTGTGAAGGTTTTGATGTCAGCTGCGTGCTTTTAGCTTGAGAGTAGAAACCTAAGCCTTCTTGAGAGACGGGGCTGTAAACCTACTGAGATAGCTCACTTCCCTCATTGGGTTGCAGCTCTTCGCCCTGTGAAAGTCCCTCGCCGTTTCCTTCTCAACACGCTGGGAGAAGGCCGGGCGTAGCTTGTGATTTCAGATGCTCGGCGTTTGCACAGAGTCAATCTAACCCCTTCGCTTTATAGCTTATCCTTAAGAGAGTGGTCCTAACATCAACGTCAATATTTACAGGAATTGCCCACAGGCAAGAGAATCGACCAACACGACTCAAAAGAGACATATTCAAGCTGTCTCTTGCTCCCCCCCCTCCCCTCTCTTGCTCAGTCGTCTTTATCCTGGTTATTCCCCCCCCTCCCCCCCTCTCTCTCTCTCTCTCTTTGCCGTAGCCCTTCGATCAAGGCACCAGGTGGCTGTGATATTTGCCTTTGCTTTGTCTTTGTTTGATATTTCTGTATGTGTGTGTGTGTGTGTGTGTGTGTGTGTGTGTGTGTGTGTGCGCGCGCGCACCCATAGGCGTACACAAGATCATCGACAGGGATGCGGCTCTGACACAGGCTCAGTGGATGTTTGAGAGATGCTGGATGACGTGTGTCAAGTGATATTAAATGTGAGAGAAAACTCCCCCTCCTCCCTCCCTCACTCCTCCTCTGCACACCACTGTCCCTCCGCTGTGCGCGCGTGCGTGTGTCTGCTGTGGTTAGTGTGAGAAATGACACTTTTCATTGGGGTTTCAAGGGGAGGCGCTACGTCTGAGGTAGGAGAGCTCACATCTCTGTGGGCAGCGCATACACTTTGGCCTACATACGCTGGTGGAAGGTCAGCGGGTATACAACAGCTAAACAAACAGCTCATACCTGCACGCTTCCTGCCAATTTCCTCATGCAAACTAATCAGCGTTGAGGCCATCCCTTTGTTTTCTGTGGCAATAATAATAATAGCAGGATAATTGCTATTGAATGGGTGTTTGTTTCAATGGCTGTGTTTGTGTTGCAGCCTTCTTTGTCCTCCATGAGAGAAGGAGACAATCCAGCGCAGGGTGAGACCGCGCTGCTCTCTGCGTTCCATTTCAGTCATTCTTTGGTTGAAAAGTAGATTTACTCAGCCCCGGATCGGTGACAGAAAGAAAGAATGCGGCACACACAGAGTTAACCCATTTCCTGGTGGATGTATCATTTCTTGGCGGGTGTTGGGTAAAAAGCGCCAGCGTAATGTGTGTCTACGTGATGGTTTGCGCATGTGTGTGTGTTTGTCTGCTTCCATCCGTGTCAGGTAATAATGAGGAAGTGTGAGTGCTGTTATGGGACGGCCTCAGCCGGGGGGATGTTAGGGGGGTTTTCGGGGCGGGGGCGTGTTGGTGGTGGGATGGGGGAGGGGGGGGGGGGGCTTATGCCAGGATGTGGCTGAATAGAGAACAGAGAGTGACCTCAGTGACTCCAGGAAGGAAGGGGTTAAGCACAAGCCGGCAGGGCTGCATGGGCTGCGTTACGCAAACTGGCGGCTGGCTGGAGCTGAAAGGGGAAGTGCTGAGCTCAGAGGAACACTGGCTCAGAGCCATCTTTCCCTCCCTCCCTCCCTCCCTCCACCCCCCCCCACACCCCCCCCCCCCACACCCCCTCCTCCCCGCTACAGCTGAGCGCTCCCCATGCTTCCCACCGCCAGGCGTGGTGATGTGTATTTGTGTATATGTGTGTGTGTGTCTGTGTGCCTGTGCTGGAATGCAGCTTCCCCCTCGGCTGGGGCCTGTGTGTGTGCGCGCGTGTGTGCATGTGTTTGTGTGCACGTGTGTGTGTGTCTGTCTGGAATGATGCCTCTCCTTGTCTAGTGTGACGTCAGTACACACAACGGGTCAGCTTAGGGCTAGGCAGCGTTGTGTGTGTGTGTGAGTGTGTGTGTGTGTCAGGGGAGGGGGAACGTGGGAGGAGCCAGTTATTGGAGAGAGAAAAAGGAAAGAGGAGGGGCTGTTTGTGAGCAGAAGGAGGTTGACTGCAGGGAGTCACTGAAGCCAGTATGCGTGCAAGCATGAAGGCATCATGAGTGTGTGTCAAGGGGTGGGGTATTGTGTGTATTTGTGCATGTGCATGTGTGTGTGTGTGGTGTCGACTGCCTTTCCAGCAAAATAGGAGGGGTAAAGAGTGTATGGTTATTTCCAGGCATAGCATGCAAACGTCTCAGCCCGTCCCTGCTGTTTCCATATGCTGATTAATTCTGCTCTCTTTTCTAGCGTCTTGGTTTCACAGTGTGCGTGCGTGTGTGTGTTTGCGTATGTGTGTATGTGTGTGAGCTCCACTGCATTGTCATGCTGTTTTTGCTCTCTTTACCATCTATGTTCAAACAAAGTTTCAAGGCGTTTTTGGTGAGGCAAAGTCAGGAAACTAAGGAAAACAAACGCACCTTCATTTCAAATGCGTAAAGGGACACTCCAGTTTTATAACATGTAAGGAGTTTCACGGAAATCTTGTCTGAACAAGGCCACTGGCTTTGCTTTTTGTAAGTTGGAGCATTTAGTCAAATACTCATTTGTTCACCTTTGCCCCAGAAAGCTGCTGTCTACCTTGAAACGGTGAATGCGTCGCTATCCTATATTGACTTCCTGCCGTTTCCTCTGATCAGTTGGCTGCTCGAGGGTTGTGACCCCATAACGTGAAGCAGAAGAGAGAATGTGGCAGAGATGAACGTGGAGGGCGACGAAATAGTGCCCAAAGAAAATTGATTTTCCAAGGCGTTACCATCATTATAGCGTAACACGGTGCTATTTTGGAATCCGCCAGCTCCATTTAGCTTTTACTGTGGTGTGCATAACGTCTATCTGTGCCCTGTTGAACAAATAGAACAGATACACATACAGACATATGGACAGAAAATATCCCCCCATAATGTCCAGACTTACTTACTATTACCAACTAAACTGTAGCTCCAGTATCATTCTCCAAAACCTTTAATCACAGAAGCATCACTTGAAGCATGCGAGTCACATGTGAGCGCTATGATTTGGTTGAACTTTGCCCTCTGTTCAGGCTTCTTCTGCTGTGTGACCAGCACGTTTATCTTATCTGGGCCTGGACTTTCCAGCGCCGTGTGAGAGGAGCACTCGTGCGCTATAATGCCTCAAGTGTATAGGTTTGTCATTAGAAAGATACTCAAGCCCTGAAGTAGCACACAATGGCTTTTCAATGGATCCCATTACCTCCGTCTATAGCTTGCCCAGCTCTACTGGGACAGACCTCTGCTAATTACACACATTCATTTCCAGCCAGCTGTAATTTCGTTCACACTAATGAACCTTGCACATGGATCGGGATAATGTATAGTTAATGTACAGCCAGGAGAAAGAATTAGCCAGCTACTGGCTTCTCCAGTGACAGAGATTTATTGAATTGCAGCTAAAGGGACAGTCCACCCAATACCACACAGGTGCTATTCTGAAATTACATCTAGAAGTTACCTCACATCTGATGCCTCAAAGTGTTTGTACATCAAAGCTATAACTGTCAGCTTAATGTTGCCGCATGTTATCCAACAAACCTAACCAACGAGAAAGAAAACCACTAGTTTTATAGACGTTAACTGTCACACACATTTTTATTTTATTGTTATTTTGGTTCAAACAAGGGTTCGTGAAGCAAAAATGACAATGAGTGGCAGTTGGAGGAGTTGGATATGCATGAAGTGATCCGAGGTGAATCACCAGAAATGCCGATGAGCCACTGCGATGAATAATCCTGGTTGATTGATCAGAAGGGTATTAGATTGTGTGTGAAAGCCTTATCAGAGAAACAGCCAATAACAGAGCTTCAACTGTGGCTGCACCTCTTGTGAATGTATGTTGCATTTTAAAGCTGCTGAGTCGTTCAGCAGGTGTTTACTAAATTTGGAAATTCCTCGAAACAAAATGGAGAAACGTTTTGTGAATAATCACACAGGTCTTAACGTTGTTTAATGACCCACTGTCCTTCTGCTTCTGAACCTCTTGGGCGTGACATCGAGCTCACAGTGGATCAGCCATTGTTGCTTACCTGCATTGTGCGCATTGGACACAGCAACACCACCAACCCGTGTTCCTGTGATTTATTAGCCAATTTTCTCAGAATTTCAGGCTTCATCCGTCTCGTTTCTCTTTTTTCGTGCCAGTAAAATTACGTCCCTCATCCCTTTGTCCTTTTTTTTCTTCCTTCTCTCCTGAACAGAAGCCTCACTGTATTTCTATACCGACCTCCTTCTGCATGCCAACCTTTGGGATCAGTCAGCGTAGCAGCAACACCAGCGCTGCCTGACAGGTCCAATCCAACAAAATTAGAATCCATTTTGAAAGTGATAGTTAGAAAATTGCAAGTCATTCCTGATGTACCGCATGGCAACTAAGTGGCAGCAACCCAGTAGTCGACTGTCATTTCAACCGCCAGCTGATGACAACTCCAATCACCCTCAGCTGTCAATATACACACACACACACACACACGCACAGAAATGCTCACATGCTGACACACACACATTCTTCTTTTCTTTTCTCTCTGTGTGATTAGTATGCAGATTTTGCTGTCAGAATCTCACGCAGAAATAAAAGCATTGAAATTCATAGACTATCTGAAAACATTAATTTCTGCTCATTTGTGACTGTCGGCATACACATCCAGTGGGAGAGAATGAGTGTGTGTGTGTGTGTATGTATCGGAGTAGGGTGATAAAAACACACCAGGCGAGAAAAAAGACTCTGGGTCTTCCAGAGGGCTCCATGGCATAAATATGGCCGCCCCTGGAGCTCAGCTGTGTTATTCCAGTCTGTTCCACACCTAGGACACACACACACACACACACAAACACACACACACACACACACACACACACACACACACACACGCCTGGAGCAAGGTCTCCTGCAGGATAGCATTGATCTCTGTTTATAGTCTCTGTATGGGTGCTTCCTTATAGGACCACACACACACGTGCACTAATTGTCTCACACACACACACTCACACATGCACACACACACACACACACGCACATTGTTAGACCTCTTTTCTAAGACGCTGAATGGGTTTGTGATTGTCTTTGTAACTGTATTAATTGAATGTATGAAGGAGCATTGGTGTGAAGGTTTGTTAACTGTGGGTGGGAGGCGGTGTTGGATGTGCTGGGCTCTGTGATTTGCCTTTGTTTGCCTTCTCCTCGGTCAGGGGTTCACATCTCCTTTCAGTAGGGCCCCAGTAAATAGATTAGAGTCCAGTCCAATAGATTAGAGTCCAGACTTTTTCTTTTTTCTAACCAAACTGTCTCAGGCCAACAATACGTAAGGACTTTCCCTCCCCCTTTCCTACTTTTGTCCGCCGACGCCCCGCGAAAGCCTGCTTGTCTCCGCTTATTTTGTATACCTGAATCAATCATGCATACGGAATCAAACGCACGCACAAATACGTCGGGATGAGCGCCGTCTGAACCGTACCGTGCCGTGTCATATTAGATTCAGCCGACAGTCACTCAGCATCCAATAAACTTAATGACCTTCCCACTGCTGGGGCTTGAATTTTCTCCATTGGCTTTGGAATCTTAATTCGATTGCAGAAATATATGTATGTTGCTCAATCTAATTTACTCTAGTGATTTTGGAACACTGAGCATGTTTGTGCTTAGGCCAGCATACTTTCAGTGGCGGCACCGAATCCCTGTCATCTGCCTTCATGCAGGGCGGGCAGACTGAGCTACGGCGAAGTCCTGAGTCCTTTATAGGCGCGGTATAAAGGCTGCATTCTTCCGTCAGAGCAGATGTATGTTGAAGGAGCTGCGGGTCGTAGTCGAGGCCTTCCTCCCCTGAAATAAGAGCAGGATTCTGGTATTTCTGGGGCCCCTTGTTGTTGAATAGACAGAAGTGGTCCGAGCCGGTCAAGAGAGTGAGAGCACGCAGGCTTATCGTTACTTGCGCAATTTTCAAAACCAAAAAGAGAGACGATGTTGGGGGGGAAGGCCTTTGCGGGGGGAATGCTTTGATGTATGGGTGGTCCATAGACCTTTGTGGGATTTGAACATATATACACATACGCTCATTCTGGCTCCTTCTTTCACACACACACACATACACACGGCTCATTCTGGCTCCTTCTTTCACACACACACACATACACACGGCTCACGCTGTCCTTCACAGTGCTGCGGGCCAAGTGTGATTTCACCAGGGCGGTCAGAAGGGGTTTCTAGGGCAACCTCACAGAGGCCTTGTTCTAAAAATGGCCGCCATGGTTACTTTGAAAGCCTGCCCTGGCCTCTCCAGCATGCACACAGAAAGAACCCTGAGCACCACTTGGGGAGGGGAGCTGGGTGGACTGGGTGAGGGGAAACCAGGCTTTTTAATAGCTAGCACATGAGACATTGAAGGCTTCATACCCGCCCAACCAGGAGTCATGGGAGGTGTGAGTGTGAATATGTGTGTGTGTGAAGTGTGTGTGTGTGTGTATCTAAACAGTAATATCCCTGTACTCAGCGCTTGGCTAAATTAAAAGGGCATTTTTGGCGTGGGGGGCAGTTTTTGGTGCCCAGACGATTGGACGGGGAAAGGCGAAACTCATTACCTACCCATCTGTCAGAGAGCGAGAGAGAAAGAGCTGTGGGAATGTGGACGGAGGAAGGGGCACATGAAATGGGGCTGGAGTGAGAGAGAGAGAGAGAGTGTGTGTGTGTGTGTGTGTGTGTGTGTGTCCATTAAGCTAGAGAAACACAACAGACTTCAGGTTTAGTCTTTTATCACTATTTCGTTTTTCATCCTCCATGTGGTTTGAATCTAGAAAATATCTCGGTGTTAATTTTCCCAATGGGAAAAAGGGAAAAAATGCAAAAGAGTGCAGCTGTTTTTACAACAGGCTGATAAGTGTGTGTGTGTGTGTGTGTGTGTGTGTGTGTGTGTGTGTGTGTGTGTGTGTGTGTGTGTGTGTGTCAGAGGTTGATTTTTCTTTGAGCTCACTCAGCCCCACATGTTTTTGATGTTCTCTTTGTCTCTCCCCTCTCTGGACTTGGGGCTACTCTTGAAACACCACCTCACGCGTGCAAACACACACACACATGCACACACAAACACACACATACATACATATGGCCTGTGTCACCAAATATTAAAAGCCAGTGCCCATTTGTATGTTGTTACACAGCTAAATACTTCACGTCTTATTCCTAAAAGCAGCTGCTCTCTCTCTCTATCTCTCTGTCTCTCTCTCTCTCTCTTTCTCTCCCTCTCTCCCTCTCTCTCCCAGTCAGCTGTAGACGTATAGGCTTTGATCGCTGCAGATGCGACTGGCTGCCATATTGAATCCACACCCCTCTTCTGTGGATGTTGTTAAGGAATACGTACTTCCTCTGCCAGCTGGCTTTGCGATCGGAAAAGCACATCTCCATGGCGATGTTCGTGGCAGAGCACGGTTGGAAATTTGCAGCCAACACGGCTTTAGTTCTGCAGATAATGCAGAGCAAAAGTGCACATTTAGCGACGCATAATAATTTTAGCGATGCCCTTGAAATTCTGCAGGCTTTCATGCTAATAGAAGTCTTTTGAATTAATGGATCGGGCCAAAATTGTTTTAGGCTTCAGTCTAACTCAAGTGGAGGATGTTTTAATGGCTCTTCTGACTTTAGGGAGAAAGTGAACACAGGCCCAAATGACTCCTTTTGTTTTGATTCATGTCCTCTGGGCACATTCAAGGTTATATATAAAGGTTACCACCCCCTTCGCGCCTTCATCCCTTTCCGTCTCTCTTGTTTCTTATCAGGCCTCTTAAGCGTGGAGGAGGAAGAGAAACTGCTTTGACCCGACCTCGCACACACCGCAGCCTCCTCATCCCATCTCCATCTATATGCTATGAAATATTCAACTCCCCGCCTCCTTTTTCATAACGCAGCAGCGGAGGAAACACTTTGATATCCGCGTTAATACATGCTTGATATCACAGCCGTGCGTGCGCCTCAGCCCTTTGATAAACATATTCAGAGATGTACGTCCACACCTTCTCCCCGGCCCCATTAATGCATTCATAAGCCACTCTGTCTTCCTCTTAGCCCCTCCCACTTATTAATACATGCATGATCTCACGCTGTGACTCGCTGTTGGGTGTACACGTGTGTTTCTTTCATGTGCTCATCGGTGTGTGTTTTGGGCCTCTGCTGGGGACCCCACCCCGTTCATTCATATTCATTATCCTATAATGACCAACCGCCTGTAGACAGGAGAAGATCAAACGTTATATTCAAACTCAGGTCTGTATTATTGATAGTAAAACAGAATAGCTCTCTGCTCTCACTTCCTCACTTCTCTTTCATGGATCATTTTGGAGTCGAGCGCTGATAGAGGCTCCTGTGTTTCAGTCTTGATGTCTTTGGTCTTTTTTTCCACATAATTGGTTTACAACTCAGTGATCCTCCAATGATGTCTGTCAGTGAAAGGCACGTTTAAGTTGATGAAGTCATTCAGATCTCATTCCGTGAAGGAATAACCGTCCACGAGTCCATTGTTTCAACCTTTGATAATCTCTCAAGAATCAGAGTTGCTTAGATACCTGGAAAGCTGATCATTCTTTGTCTTGTCTCATTTTGTCAGGTTTCCATCTGAGCGGCACAGTGACAGACCCGGCCACGCCCTCGTCCCCAGAGCTGGTGTGCAGCGTCAGCGTCAGCTTCGACCGCTGCAAGATCACGGCGGTGACGTGCACTTGCGGCAACAAAGACATCTTCTACTGCGCCCACGTGGTGGCGCTTTCGCTTTACCGAGTACGGAAGCCCGAGCAGGTCAAGCTGCACCTGCCCATCTCGGAGACCCTGTTCCAGATGAGCAGAGACCAGCTGCAGAAGTTCGTCCAGTATCTGATATCGGTCCACCACACTGAGGTGCTGCCTACTGCACAAAAACTGGCCGACGAGATTCTGTCGCAGAACTCGGAGATCAACCAGGTTCACGGTGAGCAAAGGTTTTGCGTCCGTGGGTGTCTGAGGGAGGGAGGCGTGTTTGATCGCGATTCCACGCTTGGTTTGTCGAGGTTTCGCTTGTGCCTGCCTCTGCATGCATGCGTATTGACTGTGTGGTGAAGGTAAAGTCTGGCAAGATCAATGATACTCATTAGTGGAATACAGGCAGTAAAGGAGAGAATGTATGCCTCTAATCAGCACTATAGACCCTGTTATTTACCTCTGAGAGAGAGAGAAAACCAAAGCCAGACACAGACAAATAGGTAAGCAGAGAGATAAAGAAAGGTGCACTGTATATCTCTTGTTACTGATGCTAGACTTGTTTACCTTTAAGAAAGAGAGAGAGGTAGGGTTGGAGAGACACGAGAGGGTGAACGAATACAAAGAGAGAGAGAGAGAGAGAGAGGTGTGGAAAGATGGAAAAGGAGGAATCAAACAGTGGCGAGAAGAACGAGCGGAAGTAGAGACGTGCAAGGATGAAGTTCAGAGAGAGAGAAGTGGACAAGAGACGGAGGGGAAAGGCGTCGGTGTGTGTGTGTGGAGGAGGAGAAGAGGAAGAGACGTGAGGGACTGAAGAGGGAAGGAATGATGAGAGGAAAGAAAGAGGAAATATAACGGCGCTGCTGGTGGCTTTATTTGTGTTTGTTTGTTTTTTGACAGCGTATTGATTTGCAGCCCTCCCATCAATTATGCTCTAAATTGAAAACATGTCATCTGGTTTGAACCGTCTAACTGAATTTCTCCTATTCAATGAATCCGACCATCAATTTTGTGTGTGTGTGTGTGTGTGTGTGTGTGTGTGTGTGTGTGTGTGTGTGTGTGTGTGTGTGTGTGTGTGTGTGTGTGTGTGTGCGTGTGCCTGTGCGTGTGTGTGTGCATGCATGTGTGTGTGTCTTTATTTTGTTTCGTTGTGTGTTCTGAAGTGTTTGGATTCTTTCAAATAACAATTTTGTGGGATGAAGATGTGCAGTGTTGATAATGTTTACAACATAGATGTCATATATTAGTTATTATTTTCATTTAAAGGATGATGTCACAGTTTTTTTTGCTTATTTTGGTTTGGTTTATATCCGTCTGTATTTATTTTTGCACCATAACCTTTTAACAGAGTGACATAAATGAACATAGAGGTAATGTTCAAAGTCTCAGTCTCTGTTACATTACATTATAATGCATCATCATCGTAACTATGGCGAATATAAATGCAGACGGGATGTTTACTGTTGTGGTAGAATGTGCACCTCGGGTTTCAAGAGGCTGCTAATTGATTTCCAAACAGAGTGGAAATGAATTGAAACCAGGATGTCTCTTAAAAGGAACAAAGTACATTACAATCAAACTTTATATGCTGAGTTTACACTTCTGTCTTAGGTTTATTTTTACCGACCATATACTTCTATCAAGACCTGAGATGAGATCATGATGAATTGGTGATAGAAAACATACCATAGCCTGATTTAAACATTATGTGTGTGTGTGTGTGTGTGTGTGTGTAGGGGCCCCTGACCCCACAGCAGGAGCCAGTGTGGATGACGAGAACTGCTGGCATCTGGATGAGGAGCAGGTTCAGGAACAAGTCAAGCTCTTCCTGTCTCAGGGAGGCTACCATGGCTCGGGCAAGCAGCTCAACCTGCTCTTCAGCAAGGTCAGGAGCCAGCAACACTCCATCCATTCACAACAAAACAACACACACACAGACACATGTCAACCCACAACACCGCACTCACACTCGCCTCCTTTATTGTACTTGTGTGAGGGTCGATTGAAGTTCTGGGTCCGGCTTTCAACATCAACTTTTAACAGGAAACACCAGCCAAAGATCCGTTTTTATAGCAGCCCCCAGCAGTCTTTGATGTCCAAAAATCCCTCCGTAGTCCGTATGATGTCATCATCTAAGGCAAAACAGGCTCCAGCTAAAGCAATGTCTCATCTTTCAAGAGGTGAAAGTCTCCATCTGTCCACTTGTCCCTCTCCCTGGCTCTCCAGCTCTTCCTGGGGGATCCCAATAGGTTCCCAGTTTCAGATGGGATGTACGATCCCCCCCAGTGCATTCTGGGTGTGCAGCAGGGACCCAGGAAGACTAGAAGGAGTCCAGGAGGTACGAGCCACCTCAGCCGAGTCAGGAGCTCCGTGCTGGTGGACGCTCTCCTGATCATGATTCCCGACATACCGGGGAAGAAAGACTTAATTCCCTGACTTTGTGCAGGTTGTTTCTGTGTGATCTCATTCTTTCAGTCACTACACAGAGATCAAACGGTCGGGGGTAATAACAGCAGGTTGGCAAACAGCAACAGCACCTGAAATTCTGTGCGAAATGTTCTGTAACTCTTGCAGCGATGTGATGTCACATGTTGACATACCCAAACAAATCAACGTCAACAATCTTTCCTGTAGCTACTGAGGTTTGAACCAATGGAGAGAGAAAATGGATGAAGACATAATAACGTACGCGTTCCAAAGGTAATTCGCCATAGCCACATTGGTCATTAGATCTTTTCTTCTTCTTCCTTGGGGGGGGGGGGGGCGTTCTGTACGCTCATTCTCCTGCAGCGAGACGAAGAAGTATCGCCTCATTCATTTGCCTGTGGCGGTACATATTCATATCGCTCCTCTTCCGATCCCGCACCGTGCCCCCCAATTTGGCAACCACTAATCTATACCATCATTTGTAGTCTTCAGAATAGCCAAAACCTTCCGTGCTGCCACCTGCTGGGCTGGATTAACCCTCACAACACTTCCTCAAACTGACAAAGTTGACGGCCTACGTCAGTGTCCGGAGAACACCAGGTCCGCCCATAGATTTCAAAGCATCCTGCAGTTTGCATAAAGCGCAGGTCTTGAACGCGTAAACTGTTGTGCAAACACACCGAAGGAATTTTGTTACTATAGCTGTTGCTGACTTCCTTACATGACAATCAACCCTCACACACACACACACACACACACACAGCATTATCACATCCCTTCCCTTCCCCCTCTAGTGAAGCTGTATTGGCTTTGTTAGTGATGAGGAGGAGGGAGCGTTGGAGAGAGAGAGAGAGAGAGAGTGAGAGGCAGGACCATGATGAAACAATTACACGTGGGATGTTTGCGTGTCGGAGCTGGGCAGCATTAATACGTGTGGTGCTATGTTAAGACTGCGGCCAAAGCCATTAACAGCCACCATGTCCATCTCTGAGGACGTCTCTCTGCATTATGCTCTTTGATGCCTGTTACATCCCATTTGTAACACACAGCACACACACACACACACACACACACACACACACACACACACACACACACACTCTCTCTGACAGCCACATATATTTCACACACCCACACTGGGAGCCACATGCGCTCCTGCACGGACACACACTCGGCGACGCTGAACGGCATTCTTAACTGAAGAAATGACACACACCCACACGCTGTCACCGCACACGTGCAGATAAGTGTGTACACAGGCATTCACGCATGTGTTTGTCAATACACATTCCACTTATAAAATAATAATAAATACAAATGTATTGTAAGAGTGTGTGTGTTGTGTGTTAGTTTTGAAAAATGTTTCACTACTCTTGTGTCCATATGTGAACGTTGAGATTCTGTCGCAAATGTGCTTTTATTGTGTGTGTATTTTTGCATATTTTGTGAGTGTGTATGTGTATTGGAGTGTGTGTGACTCTTTGCCTTGTCTCTATGTTAATATGTGATATTTGATTTAACAGAGGGTGTCAGGATTCTTTGCTGTGACATATTTCTGTCTGTCTAGTTTTTGTGTGTGTAAATGAATGGCATGTGTGTCCAGGTGTGTGTGTCTCTGTGTGTGTGTAACCGTCCTCCCTGTCTCCGCCCGTAGGTGAGGGAGATGCTGAAGATGCGCGACTCCAACGGAGCGAGGATGTTAACACTGATCACAGAACAGTTCATGGCCGACCCCCGGCTGGCGCTGTGGAGACAGCAAGGCACCACCATGACCGACAAGTACAGACAGCTTTGGGATGAGCTGGGTGAGAGGAGGAATGCACCGCACACTGTCCTGCCAACACACACACACACACACACCTCCACCCGTATGAACAGGCACAGACAGACACAGCAAGGTGGACAATCTAATCTAGATACCGACACAAAAGCAAACACATACTTTTTTTTATTGTTTGTTTTTCCTTCGTTTATAAGACAGACACACACTCGCGCACAGTCACAGCCGTGCAGTCTCATCGCTGACAGCTCAGCCTCCCTCACACTGTGTGTTTGGCAGCTCAGCGGGAGTCTCTTTGAGAATAACAAGCTGTTTAGCACAGCACATTACACCTCATCAAAAACCCAAGTATTGTGACCTGCGTAACGTCTCCATCTTATATCACACACACTCGGCTGATACGCCACAATGCTGCCCGCCGTGTGTGTTGTTTGATTTGTCGAATTATGTCTTTCCTATGACACACACACACACACACACACACACACACACACTGTATTTACAGCAAAACACTTCCATGGGAATCATAGAGCCGAGCAGCGGAGCAGCAGTCATGTTGCGTCTTTGTTGTCTTCCTCTAATGTCTCGGTTGAAGTTGTTGTTGTTGTTGCTGACGATGTTCAGTATTTTCCCCTTTGGTCTTATTTTGTACTTTAAGGACAACACAGTGATTTCATCTGTTTCAATCCCACGTATTTCTGGAAGTGTGTGCACCCTGTCTTTGAAGTCCACACTTCAAACCCTTCTCCCCAAGTCCTTATCACTCCCCCTGATGTGTGGTGAATGCTGCCTCTCGGCGCCGCTCTCTCCGCTTTGTCTTTCTTTCCTTTGAGCTCCTGCTATTGCTCTCCTCCAGACACAAAGCCATGTCTCATTTACGCGTCCTCGTCCATGTCTCCTCATCCACTACCCATCATCTACGCTCCCATTTCATTGTCATTCCCCCTTTTTCTGTTCTCCCTCTGTTCTTTGTGTTTCTTGTCCCGGTTTGCATTCTGTCTCTGTCCTTGTATTCGTCCTTTCTCCCAAACTCTGTCTGACTTTATGCAAACTCATATGTATATCACACACACACACACGCACACGCACACGCAGAGTTGAGTGTACATATCTCCAGCAGTCTGGAGAGTAAAATCCCTGAATGTGCCTGTGTCCCCTGAGACAAAACCACTTTTCATATTCTGTTTGTTCCAATTTACTCTAAAATGATGTGTGTGCAGTCAGCATTGCCTCGGGACTAGTTAAGTTCTCTGTTTTCAGAGTTTTGTATTCCAGTGCAAGATGGCGGTAGCATACAAAATGTGCTGTAAAAGAAATAGGAACAACAACATTATGAATGCTGAACATCTTAGGAAACTGCCTTGAGCTTTCAGTCTTGCAAGATAACGAAGTTCTTTAATTCTCACAAGACGCACCTGGAGCGTGTGACTCAGTGTTACATCATTGGCATACATTGGGAAATAGGGCAGATGACTGAGGTGTGTGTGTGTGTGTGTGTGTCCAGGTGCCCTGTGGATGTGTATAGTACTGAACCCCCACTGCAAACCGGAGCAGAAGTCATCATGGCTGCGCCAGCTGCGCAGATGGAACAGCGTGGACGTCTGCCCCTGGGAGGATGGTAACCATGGCAACGAGCTGCCCAACCTCACCCACTCACTGCCTCAGGGCGCTCACGGCAACCAAGGTCAGAGTTTGACAAATGTCTGTTTGATCTGCCATTAGTTTTGTTTGTCTGTCTGAGATCTGTTTGCTTTGAAATAAAGTGTGATCTCCGTCACTCAGTTGCTGAACATTTAACGAGGAGCTTAACTCTTGATTTGGTATTTTTGACATTAAAATGTGATGAGCTTTACATGATGCATATGGAGGTATTAATTATAAAATTTTGCAACAATGACAAACTCTTGCTAAAGACGAAAAGACGAAAATGATATGAAAGTAATCATCTTTAAATCCCTTCATTGTTCTTCCTCAGAGATGCGACCCCACAGGACTGTGTTCACACGGGCTATTGAGGCCTGTGACCTGCACTGGCAGGACCGCCACCTTCAGCACATTATTGCCAGTGACCTCTATGCCAACTACTGTTACCACGACAACCAGGAGGGCTCCCTGTTCGACACCCGTGGCTGGCCCTTGTGGCATGGTGAGTTTGGGTCTTTAACCTTCTGTTATTAGCCATGTACAGACAACAGACTGAACAGATGCAAACATATTGGTTCCACATTGAAGAAAGAAGAAAGGAGAAAGGTACTTTATTGATCTCCTGGGGGAAATTATGTTACTTTGCCTTTTCCTCAGAACACGTCCCAACAGCATGTGCCAGGGTGGATGCTCTGCGTTCCCATGGTTACCCCAGAGAAGCACTCCGATTGGCCATTGCTGTGGTGAACACGTTACGACGGCAGCAGCAGAGGCAACTGGAGCACTTCCGCCGACACAAGAAAGGTGAGGATCGTCTTTTTCTGGATTCCAAACAGGAATGTTAAACAAGTCTTTGGAAAATTCACATTTAAAATTTTAGATGTTTAATTTAACGTCTTATATTTTCTGTACATTTACTTGCATTTTTAAACTTGGATTCTACTCATATTAAGGTCACAGTCAGACACCTACATATGCATCTGTCTGTGTATAAGCCTTACTTCCATTTCTTCCCTTCATCTTACTTCAGACAAATAACCAGAGAATTGAATGAATGTAAAAACATTGAAATTTGAAGTTGGCAAAAAAAAGTATTTGCGAGGTGTTGTGTTAACTGCATCCCTGTGTAATTGAATGGCCCTGCCTTGCCCCATTAGAGTTGCTCCATAAAGGCCATACGTCTATTACCAACATGGAAGGATGGGTGGGGCACCCCCTGGATCCGATCGGCACCCTGTTCAGCACCCTGACAGAGTCGGGACGAGCGGGAGAGGAGGGATCCAATACGTGCTTAGACCTCTCAGGTACCACGGATGAGTTAGTCTCTCCATCCCTCCTCACACACAGAGAGGTGGAGCAGACTCTACTTTATGCCTGCTCCTTTCTTTCTCCTCATTCCCCTCTTCCTTCTGCTCTCTCTCTCTCTCTCTCTCCCTCTCTCTCTCTCTCTCTCTCTCTCTCTCTCTCTCTCTCTCTCTCTCTCTCTCTCTCTCTCTCAGACTGCTCCAGCGTGGTGAGCCGAGCAGACCTTCAACGAATGCCTGTGCAGCGATTGCTGGGCGACGGCGAATCGTACGTGGCGCTGGCGGTGGAGACGGCTCTGGTTGGCTTAGGCCAGCAGAGGGTGATGCCTGATGGGCTGTATGCTCAAGAGAAGGTGTGTCGGAATGAAGAGCAGCTATTGGCCAAACTGCAGGAAGTGGAACTGGACGACTCCCTGGTCAAAATCTTCCGAAAACAAGCCGTCTTTCTGTTAGAGGGTGAGGGAGCTAACACACACACACACCATTTTCCTTATAGAGATTCTTATAGGGATATTTCACCCTTAATCGTCCTTTACGTCCACATACCTCCATACACACATGCATTCATACACGTAGACACACCACCTCTCTTTTTTTCTGACCTCTCTTTAGCTCTCTATCCATCCCACACACACACCACACACACAGCGCCTACACATTCTTGCTGAAACAGGAAAAAACACATTGGTCTCTGTCTCACTATTTATTATCCTTTCATTTTGTGGTGCAAATAGAAGCTGAGCTACCCTGGGCCAGACCAAAATGAGCTCTTTACACAGTAACACCAGGGGTATCGCGTTAGCACACACACACACCCACACACACACACACACACAGAGCCGTGTGTACATTTACAGGACTCGAGCCGGAGCAGAATGCGACAGCGCGGGTTTGGTTATGGGAAAGGGAGTGGGAGGGGGGGAGGGGGGGAGGCCAGGGCGGCCCTGTCAGACTCCACTCCACTCCCCCGCC